>NC_066580.1:74605909-74770909 GCF_024323335.1 Lathyrus oleraceus | reverse complement strand
GTACTTGTAATTGGGCATTTATGTGCGGGCTCCTATGAATTTTTTTTATTGTATTATTATTTATTATTTTTAATTGTAATTTTCAATTAATACTACAAATTTGAATGAGAATACATATAAAAATATCAAAACTTAAGTCTGACCTATTAAAAATATCAAAGTCCAAGTCTTCTATGTAGTCTATCATAGACATATTTAAATATTGAGTCTGACTTTTTCGAATGTCTGAATGATCTATTAGCATACTTAATAATATATTTTATATGAACGTATATAAATAATTAATTCAAATAATGTTTATATCGATTAAAAATTAAAATATCAATAATACTAAAAATTTGTTTAAATTGATTTTATCTGAGTTTTACCTAGTAATATAAATTTTGTGAGACTATCTGTTTAATAAAATTTATGAAAATAATTTATAAGACTCTTAAAATAATAATAAAAATTATTATATTTTTTAAATAAACCGATTTGATAGTCTTAAAAGACTCTTAAAAAACTTTTGTTATGGACCGAGACTTACCTATTCTAATTAAATAAACATATAAAAAAGCTTAAATATTTTCTTTTTAAATAAGAAATCTAGTCTAATGAGTGTAACTCATGCCTTAGAGCTTGTTAATTGTTGTCACTTATTCTCACCTATACTATCATTTTACAATTGAGCTACCCGTCCTAAATTAAAAATATTATATTTAACTTTTTATTTATGATAATAATAATAAATGAAGTTATATAATATATAATATATAAAGAAAAATACTTTATTTTGTTGTAAGTTAATAACTTTCATTAAAATCTTTCACATTATTTGTGTCAAAAAAATATTTATTTAATTTTTTATTATTTTAACTTTCACATACTATATTTAAAAAAAATTATATATAAATAAAAAATATCACTTATATTTTTATTAATGTGTCTTATTAACTAATACTATTTATAATCTTTTACTTATTGTATTTCTCAACATGAAGTAGCTATAGAATTTTAAACTATATTTATTACAAATAGATGATTATCAAATTCGTCTTCTTCTCTTCGCAAGCAAAGCGAGAAATTTTTGCCTTTTTTCTTTTGGTTTTTATCTTCATTGTTAATATAATGAATAATTAAGGGAGATAAATCATCTTCTCTCTTTCTAATGTGTTCAATCATAGAATCTGAATCCATGATTAAGTCAAATACAATTCAGAGAGTACATAAGTTGAATTATAAAAGCGTTTTTTTTGGGCAATCGATACAAAAGTTGTTAACCAAAAAGCAAATGAAACCATTTAAGTATTCTTGGTTCATTATTAAACCAATCATATTATACCTAATGACATTAGTTTAGTAACTTGATTAGTATGAATGACTTGTCTGGATAACTTTATTAATTAATAAAATCAAACCGTTCCTTATCATTTTTATTAATTAATTGTCAACCAAATTTTATGGTATCTTTCGTAATATTTCATTGTCATTCTACTCTGGCAAAAAAACAGTGGTTAGAGAAGTATCACCATCCAGGTAGATTTTGGGTGGCAGGGCCCTCATAAATCTATGTTTTTGTGTTTTTGGATTTTAATTAAGAAACATTTACAAAAAAGATAGCTAGCAGCTTAGAACACCATTTTGTCAATAAACAATGTGCTTAAAGTTTATATTAAAAAAGGTAGCTTTGCTAAGGTTTACTAGAATGAACTGTCCACCATATGGCAATACTCCGACAAACCATTCGAAACATATAGAAGAATGAGATCCGGAAGAGCGAAATAAATAAAAAAGAGCAAAGGAAGGCATTGAGGACTTCTCAATTATGTCAATCAGGTCTATCATATACGAGGACATGGGCTATGAGCATAATAATATCCATGATGAATTTTTGAATTAGAATGTTTCATCAGATAGAGGTTGCAAATCTATAGGGACACATTTGTTGGAAAGATCCGGGAATATCTAAAGGAAGGAGAGAATGAGATAAGTGATGAAGAGTTGGAGGCGGATGATGGAGGATTGGGAGTCACGGTCGAAGAAATACAAATGAGAGGCTACAGTTGTCGATGTTTATACTATGTAGAGCCGAGGAGAAAGGTATCCAACATCCTTGAAGGAGAGGTGTCATTGTTAAGTTGTTAGGAAGGAAGATAGGATACAAGGGACTGGAAACTAGGTTGCAACAAATGTGGGTCTATAGCATAATCATCAGCATTATTGACCTGGGAAACGATTACTATCTCGCAGGGCTTACACATGGCCCATGGTTTATCTATGGTCATTACATGAAGGTGAAAGACTGGAGCCCAAATTTTCATCCAGAATGTGATACTATCAAAGAAGTTGTAGTGTGGATTTGTGTAACTGGGTTGCCAATAGATTACTATGATGCAAGGATAATGTCAACTATCCGTAACACGTTTGGTAGAATAGTGAAAGTGGACAAGAACCCGTTGCAAGTGGGAAAGAAGAAAATATGCGAGAATTTGTGTAGAAGTAGACTTGAGAAATCCTTTTTTGGCAATGTTCTCCATTAAAGGAAGAATGTACAAAATAGAGTATGAAGGACTTCACCTTCTATGTTTGTCTTGTGGAAGGTTCGGTCACTATAGAGAAGGGTGCCCTGAGATCAGAATCGACAGAGGAGGAGACAATACATAAGAGAGGATTGGAGGTAATGACATAGATAGTGTGCAAATAAGTGCTCATAATGTAATTGTGGGGAGTAGTTTTTGGCCATGGAAAGTGGTACAAAAACAAAAAAAGGAAAGTAAGATGATGAGTGATCTGAGTGACTATCTGCAGGTGATAATTAATGGTGATAAAAACACTGTCGGATCCAGATTTGCATCTTTAAGTGAGGAGATTCCTGAATTAACTAGAGACATTAAAGTCAAACATGAGACATTAATGTCAAACATGAGACTTTATTAGATTCGACGAAGACAATTATGGTTAAGGAAAAAAGCCAGTCTCCTCCTCCTCCCCCCCTCCTCGACGAAGACAATTATGGTTAAGGAAAAGAACCAGTCTCCTCCTCCTCCTCCTCCTCCTCCTCCTCCTCCTCCTCCTCCTCCTCCTCCTCCTCCTCCTCCTCCTCCTCCCCTCCTCTCCTCCTTCTTCTTCTTCTTCTTCTTCTTCTTCTTCTTCTTCTTCTTCTTCTTCTTCTTCTTCTTCTTCTTCTTCTTCTCACCTATAAAAATCAACAACAAAATAACTACAATGTGATAAAGAAAACAAACAAACAATTTTAGGAAATGTGACGTCAAAGGTCCTTCCTTCTAGACTTTTAATCTTTGATTTCTTCACTGGTTTAAGGGGGAGCCTCCTCGCATTTGTAGTCTTCCCTTAGTGGATTTATTCCTGAACCCACTTTCCTAGGTTTTACGCCTAGAGGGAGGGCCCTTTTCAGCTTAAGGCTCTATGTATGACATTTTTTTGGCGATCTCCTGGTCTCTTCTGATAACTCCCACTCGCCCATCAGAGAGCGGATACTTCATGCATAAATACAACGTGGACAAGGCAAAGCCCAACTGATTCAAAATTGACTGCCCTATAATCATATTATAAGAGGATGGGTATCTATAACCAAATTTATAACCACAATTTATTTGGTTTGATCGGGCTCTCCAAAGGAGGTCTTCAGAGTGATGTATCCTTTCACTTCCTCCTGTTCCCCCGGAGAATCCAACTAGCGAGCCCTTGAAGGTTTTTAGATCCTCTGGATTGAAGCGAAGTCTTTCAAATGCCTCCCAGTATAGGATATCCATAAAACTTCCTTGGTCTACAAGGACTCTTTTGATCTCCCATCATCACACCTAACGATAATAACCATGGGGTCATCATTGAGAGGATGGATGTCAACTGCGTCTTTATAGAGAAGGAAATTGTGGCTTCAGGCGTCACCCTTGACATACTTCTTGAGGTGTCCCTCATAAATCAACCTTTATATCTCTTTCTTGAGTTTGTAATAATCTTCGATGTGGTGCCCTTTGACTCTATGAAACTTGCACCACCTGCCTTGTTCAGGACCCATTACATCTGCCTTCGGAGATATAGGTGTATGGATGTTGTGCAGGTGAAGGACTTTGCGCCAAATTTGTTCACGGTGAATGGTCAAAGGTGTAAAACTCTCTACCACCTCTCCTACTCTCTTGAGTGCAGTCTTGTCTTTGACAAGAGAAGTATAATTACTCTTCCTCTAGTAGTGTGAACCCTCAGTGTCGGGAACACGTTCCGCGACATCACATGCCTTCTTCTCAGCGTTGCTCTCCTAGTCTTTTATATAACATTCTGCCTTGGTGGCTACCTCTACTAACGAGAATGATGGCTTCTAGGTGAGAGACTCATTAAAGTCCATCGCCTTAAGACTAGTATGGAGGGCCCCCACGAAGATATCTTGGTTTGGAGGAACGAATTTGATAGTGGCTTCATTGAACTGGACGGGATAGTCTCTCAACGACTTTGGAGGACCCTGTCGTAAGTCGAACAAGCTTGTGCTGGACATCTTCCTATGACGGGTAGCGGTGAACTTGTGTACACAATTCTTTACCAGTTCTTGATAACTAGCGATTGAGGCTTGGGCAAACCCATATACCATCACAAGGTTGCATCCCTGAAGGTTCCAGACAGCGGACTACACTTCAGGAAGTCAGGCGCTCCAATGATGGTCATCTATGTGTTGATGGAGGTGACGTGTTTGTAAAGATCATCACGCCCATCAAACATATCCAAAGAGGAAGGTTTAAATCCTTCAGGGACATAAAATTTCCATATCTCGTCTGTAACTGACTACCAATACAACACTTCTATCTCCTTTGAGGGATTGGACTCCTGCTGGTGCTGTTTGATTTCGTGGACATTGTTCTCCAGTGTCTGATTCTGACGTTGTATAACTCAGTCTGGATAAGTGATGGAGGGATAACGACATTGTGCACATGTCTTATTAGGGTGAGACCCATATCACATAATGATGGCGCCCAAGCATCACCTTTTAAGGTGGGGGCCCTTGTGTCGCCCTTATTTGATGACATTCACAAATATAACACTACAGAGTTTATATAAAAAAATATTGTTGAAATATTATATGAATGTCTTATATCACAATATATCTTAATTGATGTTTTAATACCTTATACTGATTTGCGACTGAAGGATATAAATATTTACTATCATTTTTGTATTGTGATGCCTATTGGACATCTAAAATATTAGGTAAAACATACTAATGGTCTTTCCATTGCAAGATTTATAACTTGTGAGCACAAACTTTTTTTTTTTGTTCTCTATAACATTTCTCATTTCCCATGGTTGTCTTTTTACAACAATTTAATTTTTAATTATTCAAATATTTATTTACAAACAAAGTGTAGGAAAATTTTATAATTCTAGATATTTTTAACGTAGTTTTTTGTATAAGTTTTGTTTAAGGTAGTTACTAATGAGAGACTTAATAATCTCCCTAAATAAAATAAATATATTTCAATGTTTATTTTATTTTATGTTGAGTTCACTTTCAAATTTATTAATAAAAACTATTTGTTTTATTAAGTCAGTTTAATTGATAATTGTGTAGCGATATCAAATATAGTGGCGTGGATTCGAACTCACGATATTCTATTTATTCATTTTTATAAATTATGAATTTTAGTCACCAAACTATTTATCAAAAATAAAAATAGAAAATCTATTTTATAATATTCGAATGATATTTTGAGAATAATTTCTGAATATAAAAATAACTTAAAAAATATGTCCACAAGATCTTTTATTATTAAATTTTTCTTTATATTTTACACAATAAATTTATTATTGTTTACTTAATATAATACGCTGGTTATATTAAAATTATAAATTTATTTCCCTTAGTTTTGTGATACCTGCCATTTTCTCATTTATTCATTTCAAAACCGTATACTTTAAAGATCAAACCGATATAATATTATATTGGTAAATTATTTGAAGGTTTAAATAATCTTTTATTCTCTACAAATTAACATGTTTTTGTTTTTTATTTGTATATTTTTTTTGGGATAAAATTCTTAGATATCGAATTTTATTTAATTTTAATATCTAGAATTAAAATTCGCAGATTTTCTGCAAATTTTTCTTTAAATTTGCATGTAGATTTTAATTTTAAGGATCATTCAAAAATTATTTTTAAAAAAAATAGAAGGATGAAAATAAAAAACACGCAAACAAACTTTGGATTAAAACACAATTTAAAACACTATTTAATCCTTATTTGAATTAAATCTTATGATAAGAAATTGAAAGTACATATTTAATACACCAGAATTGTACAATATAAGAAAAATATCAATACGTCAATTATGAAAATACATTGCAAGTTGTAAAGGAGTTTGTACCATTGCATTAAAAAAAGAGAGTTCTAAGGAGCGAATTTGAGCAAGTTTCAGACAAAGCTTTCGGATAGAATGTACACTAATCCAAACTCATAACACAACTAATAACTCAGCTGTTAAAAAATATTACTTTCACCAAACCAAAAAGTCTCCTAGGATATATAATTATATCGGTTTATCATTATGAAATATTATAAATTCTAGACATAGAAAACGAGTGGCAATTCATGTGTATATTAATAGATAACGATAAATATAATCTTAAATTATGGCAATGTGATCACTGATATAGGTGTCGCTTTCATTTTAAGCATACCCCATATTTAAATAACTATGGATAAAACTTTGCAAACTGGGTGATTATTTTTTGCATGCAGTGTATTATATTATCAACAACCAGTGACACAACACCAAATTTAAATTATGTTATATAAATTAATCACATGAGACCGTCTATGCAATTAGGGCCTTTGATATTTTTTGTTTATAAGCCACAAACTTTATGCTATGTCATACGATAACTTATAAAATGCCTCCAATTAATATTTTACGAAACTTCTTAGGTCCTTTAGAAAATAAACCAAAACTGCTTACGAATTAATGACTAAACTTTTTTTAATGGTGTGGCTAATTATATATACTTTTGCCGCCATACTTTATACTATTTAACAGGAAGAATGTGTTGAATTTATTTTATGTGTGTAAAAATTAAACTTTATGCTTATGTACATGTTTTAGAAAATTTACATGCATCAAAACACATTAAAATTTTTAAATGTTGATAACAATTCAGTATTAAATGCACTTTCTTTTTCATATATATATATATATATATATATATATATATATATATATATATATATATATATATATATATATATATATATATATATATATATATCATGAAATTTGATGAATATGTAAGATAATTAAATATATTTATATCAGCAACATAATGTAAATAAGGAAGACATCAACAATTTCGTAACATAATTGATTTAAAATGTTAACAACATATACGAAAAGAACTACATGAAAAACTTAAAGATCAAGGAATGTATTTTGCCAAACATAAACTAATAAACAGATTGAAAAGAAAAAATCAAAGAATTAGCGAATTAATATAGATTACTCTACATTTGGTATGATAGAATGCAAATGCATGTCATTTTGCGTGTTCGAATTATTGAGTCCTAACGCACGTAGTTTAGTGCATTGTTGGATTTTATAATTGGAACAATATATTATTATAAAAAGGGTCTTTCATCACAGTTGAAAAAGGAATATCATCACGGGTGATGAGCCGTAGTAACGTAGGGTGTAGTAGTTGTCATACCTCAAATTTACCCTACCTTCATATCATTTTCATGATCCTAATTCATAGGCATACATTCCCCATCTCATCACCTCATTTGCATTTGCATTCATAACAAGAAAGCATGCTACATGGACTCAAAGCATGATATTCATATCTGAGAACCACCAAGATCTCTTGATCATGTTAGGGTGTGTCCAATCCACCCCAAACCCTAATATTCATCTTCAAGCACTCCTTGACCTTGTGAGACTACACCAGTCACCCCATTTATCTCTAAAATCCTAATGGGATGGTAAATCTTATTTGGAAGCATTGCTTGATCATCTAGTCATCCATGAACCTCAACCCTAATCCTCTGGTCCTCTATGACATGTACAAGTCATCATTTGACTATAGGCTTTGTGCTTTGACCTTGGCCTTGATAAAACCTTAATCTTCAACCATTGGTTGTGCATCAACCTTATGAAACTACACCATGATAACTCATGCACACCCAAACCCTAGTTTGAATGACTTTGACCCTTGAGGAACCTTTTGGCCCAAGAAACCTTATCTTGATAGGTCTTACTTTGGGATTGCTTGTTGCTTCTTGCCTATGCCCCAAAACCCTAGTTATGCCCCTTTGCTTCTATGCTTTGGTTTGTTAACTAGAACCCTACTTCTTGAAGTTTGTGCTTGGTCATTTCATCATACATTTTCCTTTATTCCTCCATCCAATGCCCTTTGTTTAGTTGTTTGATCTTAGTCTATACAAGTTTGCTTGTGATCTCTAAGTTGGGGATTTATTGCAATGGTCATTTATAGTCCATAACTCCTTCATGATTTGTCCATGTGTCCACTAATCCTTCACTTCATTACCAGTTATTTCACTCTCCATATCATGGTAGATGGTCCATTAAATCTTTGATTCATTCAATCAAGTCTATTCACTCATGTCATTCTATCCACTTCATTACTCTTTCAAATGGTTAGATCATACACTTAGTTCATTGGTGATTGTCATTTTATACAAGTCATTTCATCTTCATTGGATGTCCATATAATTCATTCAATCATGTCTTTTCATTCTATTAGTCCATGGCTCCATTCATTTCAAGTCCATACAATTCAAGTATCAATTCAAATTCATTTCAATTCAATCTATACAATACAATTCAACTTCCATTCAACCAAATGTCCATAACATAAAAAAAAATACAAGTTTGACCAAAAACTACAACAATTGACTTTTGGTCAACAATTGACTTTTTGGTCAACAAGTTTGACCAACGTCAACTAACCTCTTATTGCACATTTTTATTCGATTTGTTTAAATGGGTAGGAATTAGGTTGAGTGAGTCTTATTTTCGTGCTCAAGGGAGGGAGAGGAATATTTTGGTGTGCCTGGTTGTTTGTTTGAGCTCCGTCGCCGACGGCGATGAGCTCCGGCGTGGCGGAGTGGGAAAGGTTTGAATATTTGATTTTTTTTAGGGAGAGACTTCAGAACTTTTTTCTCCTTCATTGCTTTGGGCCTGACTCTATTGGGTTGTGATTTTACACCACATATTCTCCTGGTCTCACCCCCCTTTGGCCCATTCCCGTTGGTTTTGTTTTGCTCATTTTTGGATTTGTGTTTCTTTTATATATATTCATGCATGAAAATCATTATTATTTAAGCACATTTGACTCAATGGCTAGGTGTTTGGCTTGCAACCCCAAGGACCTAGGTTCGATCCAAGTGCCTTCCGTATTTGCCTTTTCCTCACATTCTCATTGTTTTTTTTTATTTTAACTTCTTTATTTATTTATTCAGCACCCTTTATCTCTTTTTAGTTTCTTATTGTTCTCTTATTTATTCTTTTAATCAAACATTTTTTCGTTACACATTTTTCATCCATATTTCTTATTATTATCATTTTATCATTTTTATTTGGACAATTTTGCCCTTATATCTGGTCTTGGTTGATGACAATCTTTTGGTCATTGGTAATTGATTCTAGGGATGATTAAATCTTCAATACTTCAAATATGTTGATGAATGATCCAAGGATCATTCTTGACACTTTGAGGTATTGATAGGTTGCCCCTAGTTATGTTTGAACCTATAGATGTTTCGATGATACATTTGTTCGACTTGAGCTTTGCTTTCTAATTTATCTGTATTGCATTGTTTCCATTGCTCACAAATCACTAACCATTTGGATTTTGATATTTAACTTGTATCTTATCTAACTTTTAACTTATAATTACTTGGGTGATATAATATTTCACTTTTCAAATCATTGATAGATGGAATTGAGGTTGTTATAACCTTTTTTGATCCAAATCTATTGATAGATGATCATGAATCATCTTCAATACTTTGTATCAATGATAGGTTATCTCTTGATGCACCACATTTTGAGTCCTTTGACTCGTGGATAGATAATCCCTAGGTAGTTACCTTGTGAAATTTGATTTCTAACCACAAACTTTTATCACTAACCATTGACTTGTTGACCTAATTTACTATCTTGTGATTTATCTTTTTTTCAATTTACTTTATTGTCATTTATTTCCAAACACCCCATCCTCATGTTCATCATCATAGTATATATCTCATGCATCTTTATCTCATTGTTATTTACTTATTATCATTGCGTAATAAAAAAGAACAAAAACATGATAAAATAAAAAAAAGACAAAAAAAACGCATTCATCTGTGACCCACTATTGGACTTAGAAGATTCATTAAGACCCTTGCACTTGGACCTTGTTTTGATCCTTGACCCATTGTCCTGACTTGGATTTTCATTTGTAACTTACAATCTTTTATTCTAAGAATGGCATTCATGACACTATCCTAGGGAGACTTACTCTTAAGCCCATTATCCATTTACTAGTATATGTCACTTTACACGCACACAAGGCTTCTTCTTGGGCTACCTTATAATGATACCCTTTATTTCCCACTTTATTTCTCTGTAAACATCCATGTACTCACCATTTTAAAATCAATAAGCAATAAAACCTTGATCCAAAGTCAAGTCGTATTTTCTTAATCAAATTCAAAACACAATAAAAATACGATTAGAATTGTGCGCCACGAGCCTTAAGTGGCGGGGAATGAGTAAGAATGGAGTTTCCTACCCTTAATCTGAGTATTTTGGACACACGACACTTGACTTGTTTGTCTGAAATATTCATCCCTGCCAACAGTCTTTAGTGCAATTCTAATCAAATACAATCTCTTTTCAAAAACCATAAAACAAACATCAACACATCAAACCTTATTTTTGCATCTTAGGGCATCACTCCGAAAAACCCTTTTTTCAAGGTAAAAATAACCAACAAACAAACATTTTCTACTCCGAACTACGGAGCTCTGATTCTTCATCTCCCGATGATGATACGTAGGCACAAGGGCCACAATCCTTGGCAAGCACAATAATAAAAAACCACCCATTTCCCATTTTTTCCTATAATAAGAAAACTTTAAGATAAATACCCACGCACGTAGACAACATAAATGGTTCCCATGGAGTACCATGGATATGATGGATGCTAATACCTTCCCTTTGTATAATCGACTTCCGAGCCCATATTTGGTTGTGAGACCAATGCTTTCCATTTCCTTTTTCTTTAGAGGATTTTATCGACTATTTTCCCTTTTCTATGATTATAGGAATAAAGAAAATCCGATGGAGACTCCGTGTCAGTTAACCTAGTGGTCAGTTTTCGCGTAGCGACAGTAGTATGTGTCCTCTTTACTATTATAGGTTGGTAATCATGGTAAAATATAGTAGTGCATAACATATCACTACAATGGTAGAAAATAATCGTAATAAAAGGTTGAAGGCAGAGGTTCTATACTTATCCCTAATATTTTGGCATACTGCAATAACATTTCATCACAATTTTTCCTTCCAACTGTAGTAAAAGATGTAACCTACAACATTTCGCAACGGTTATAGGTTCCAATCGTGGTGAAATGTTCACTTGAGTTTATTATAATTTACGTAGAATGCTTGTTTCACCAACTACTCCCTAAACATATAACATTTCAATTTGATTTAGAAATTAATAATATGATAAATTAAGTTATATTAGAACAACAAATTACAGTAGTCAATGTTTCATAAGCTTGATACAATCCATTATCCACATTTTACTCTATAAGGATTATAATTTGTTTCAATATTTCTAATTCTTCTACTAACATTTTCTTCACTACTAGTTCATTTTATAAAATATTATTTACTTTGTAGACAAAACCCATAGTGAAGGAAGTGATAGCAGAAGAACTAGATGCATTGAATCAAGTTCTAACTGTTAAAGAGTAATATACGAATAATGGACAACAAAAAGCTTGTACAATATTGATAAGTGTAAGTTATTTTCTAATATAATTTAATATCTCATATTATTATTTTCTAATTCAATTCGAAATGTTATATAGTTAGTGAAGGGTTGGTAAAACACTTGTACCATATACAATATAATAAACTCATCTTCTAGGACATGTTGGTAGAACAAAATGAAAGTTGCAATGTACGAGGAATAAGATTAACAATAACACAAACAATAACATTTATCATGGAAAATATCAACATACTTAAACAAAAGCGTCTAAAATAACACAAGCAACAATATTTATCAACAACAACAAAAAAACAACTTACCTTAACATAAACAATAACTTACCTTAATAAAACAACAACATACCTCTAAAATAACATAAACATACTTAATAAAAAAAGGGTTAAATACACTTTACCCCCCTGTAATGTTAGCGAGTTTAGGGTTACCCCCCTGGTAAAGTTATTTTTTCAATACCCCCCTTATGTTATGTAGATTCCTTCATAGAACCCCCTAATATCCAGGTGGCATGGAATCTTGGTTTTTTATTTCAGACGTGGCTTTTTAATTTTTTTATTTTCACATGTGAATCTTCATTAGGTCTCCAGCATGGCATAAACTAGAAATTAGGGTTCCAAATCCATCCCTCTCTCTCTTCGTGAAATCCATCCCTATCCCAAATCCATCCCTCTCTCTCTTCGTGAAATCCATCCCTACCCCAAATCCATCCCTCTCTTCATCTTCGTCCGTGTCCCCTTCATCTGGGTTATGGGTGGCAGCAAGGCATCTTCCACGAGTGAAGTTGGAAAGGGCTTACCAAGATGTGGATGCAATGAAACCATGAAGTTGTTGGTCTCCAAGTCAATTGAAAACCCCGGTCGCAAATTTTGGAAATGCAGGAATAATATGGTGAGCAATTTTGAAGCATTTTATTATTTTGAGTTTGATTTCGAAATTAATTGTTGGTGGTGTTTGTCTCAAATTGCAGAATGGGTGCGGTTTATTTTTGTGGGATGATTTGGTCAGTGAGTTTGCAGTGAAAGAAACCAATCCGTCCGGATGCCGCCAATGTGAAGTCAACAAGGCTTATTTGATTGAATTTGCTAAAGAGATTGTTGAGGAGATAGATTGCAGAGTCGGAAAGCTTAACAAGTTAGAAAAATTGAAGAAAAAGATTGCAATGGAAAAGAGGAAAAATTTATGGTTAATGTTTGTAATTGGTCTGTCATGGATGTTGATAGCAGCTATGGTTAAGTTAGTCTAATGAGTCTGTCATGTAATTGTTATGTCATTAGTGTTTTTCAGCAATGTAATGTTGAACTTGTAATGTGTTCATCAATGAAATGTAATCTGTTCATCAATCTTAAACTGTCAGTGCAGCATCATTATTTGATTAAACTTTCAGCATTCAATCTACCAATAATGACAGAAAAAAGTTATATCATAATGAAAGAGCAAAATTGCAAAATCATCAGAAAACTACAGAACAATTTTATAGTCAGTAATTCTAAAGAAAATATGACATAGTAAACATATAAATAAATTGAAATATATTAATGTAGTCTATCTCTTAAACTTTTTCAGTGCAGAATTCAAGGTGAATGTAATTAAATACTTTGGCTTTTTCTTTAGGTCCTGCAGAATTCATGGTTTTGTTGTAAGATTAGTGCACAGACTAGCCATGGCTCTCTGCAGAATTCATGGTTTATGAAAAACAAGAAAAAATGTGACAGACTAGCCATTGTGTTTTATAGACAATACACACCAATAATGTTAAACTGATACATTAGAATTGATCATCACAGTAAGTGCATATGTTTGTTACAAAAGGATTACAAAATACATGTCTTCAAAGATCAGTTGGCATTACAAAAGAGTTTTCCAAAAGGATTACAAAATACATAGCAGAAACATAATAATCAGTCCCTCATTTTGAAGTGGGTATGTCTTCATTTTCTGGTAGGGTAATTGGTTTGTCACTAGATATTCCTTCACCTGTTATGGGTCTTTTAAACCAACTCAACTTGATCCTCTCATTTTGCCTTCTTTTGATGATAGGTTTTTTTCAACCCTTTTTCTGGATTGTTTTGTGATTGAGGCAGCCACACTAGATCCTGTTTGACTCATAATAGTTGGAACAGGCATATCAGTTGGAGGCTGTGGATCAGTTGGAACAAGCACATTTGTTGGAACAGTCATATCAGTTGCAGTTGGCATATCATTTGCAGTTGGCATATCAGTTGCAGTTGGCACATGTCCTTTTTTAGGTTTTCTCTACAATGTAAGACACAATGTATGGTTGTCATCACAATGCATATCACAATGAAGAATGTAAGACAGAATGTAGAATGTAAGACAAAATGTATATCACAATGAATTACCTTTCTTTTAAGTGCATTGGGATCCTGAGTGGTAGCCTTACAAGTCATAGCATTGTGACCAAAATTATCACATTTGGTGCACTTATATGCAACACCAGATCTTCTCTTCCTTGCACCATCCTCTCCACTTTCTCTTATCCTAATCTTCTTAGGTCTACCAGGACCATTTTTATATGCAGGTGGTAGAGGTGGTTCCATCTCAACTTCTGGCCACATATCTTGACCATTGATTGGACTTACTGAAAATCCATAACATAGTGCAAACTTTTCTCTTGTGTAACAAGCATCAACAAATTCATCAGGGTTTTGCTTTCTATAACTCAGAGCAGCTACAGCATGCCTACATGGAATTCCTACTAATTCCCAAAAATTACAACTACATGACCTTTTAGCAATGTCAACAATAAATTCATGTGTGTTGTAACTATGTGTAACCTGAAAAGTCTCAGCAATTGACCATGTTGGCAACCAATGACCACTCCTGAACACCTCATTATCTAACCTTCTCCTAGGTATTGGCATCACCTTATGTGGCCAATTTTCTAGTTTACTTGCAGAGGTGGATAACCTATTCATCAGATATTTTCTTATCCACTCACACATTGTGAGTATAGGTTTGTCCCTAGCAGCTAGAATGGTAGCATTAAAAGACTCTGAGATATTATTCATCAATGTATCACATTTAGGGTAAAAAGAAAAGGCATGCTTACACCAGCTTTTGGTAGGAACAGCCATCAACCAAGTCCAAGCATTGGGATCTGCATTCTTCAATTCATTCATCTTTTGGACCCATGCCTGATAGTATGTGGCTTTAGCAGCTCCCATCATTAAATCTCTAATAAGGGCTCCTCCACCAAACCTTTTCTTGAAATTAGCATACAAGTGCCTAAGACATAATCTATGCTCAATAGTATCAGACAATTCTTCAAATACAGCCACAAGTCCCTGATACAAAATAGAAATTTTTCCAACATTTAGAGAATAGAATAATTTGCAACAGAAAGATAGAGTTAAATACATACCTTCTGTTGATCAGAGATAAATACATATCTTCTATCCTGACCAATGTCCTCCATTAGTAGTTGTATAAACCATCTCCAACTCTCCTTTGTTTCATTTTCAACCACACCAAATGCCAAAGGGAAGTATTGATCATTAGCATCCCTGCCTACAGCAATAAGTAACTGTCCACCATACTTGGTCTTTAAGTGACATCCATCAACCCCCACAAATGGTCTGCATCCATGAATAAAGCCTTTCTTACAGCCATCAAAACAGAAATAAAATGACCCAAACCTTGGTTGTATGGATGGACTAGGTCTTTCTACATTTATCTTCACAGTGTTGCCATGGTTTACCCTTCTTAGTTCTTCTGCATACCTCCATATGGAAGCATACTGATTGTCAGCATCACCTTCAATTATCTTCTTGGCAATTAGCTTAGCCCTCCATGCTTTTGCAACAGTAATACCCACAGAATATGTTTGCCTCATATCTTGGATGATGTCTCTTATCCTGACTGTATCAGAAGTTTGCATCCTCTTTACCACATGCTTGGCCACCCACTTTGAGCTAGCAGACTTGTTGTTCAAAACCCTAGCACATGTGTGCTTATGTACAAGTGTTTTTATAGCAAAAGTCTCCTTGTGGCCCACCTTAGAGCATAAGACTAAAAACCCACATTTATGCTTACACACCACCCTTACCCTATCTCCCTCATTTTTCACAAAAGAAATTTCCCTCCCATTAAGCACTGACCACTCACGGATAGCTGCCCTAAAGTCATCAAGTGTGTTGAATTCCATACCCCACTTGAATATAAAGTCTTTGTTTAGATGCTCTTTCCTAAACCTAGCATACTTGGGCCTTTCTTCATCACAAGAATCATCTGGGTCAGAACTATTCAACTCATCACTATAGTATGCATCATCTGAATCCATACTCTTATTGGGCTCCTCCATACTGTTATTGGGCTCCCACCTAATAGGCTTAGTAACATCTATTCCTTCAAAACCATCAAAGTAAGCAGTAGCTCTTTCATCTTCACTGTCATCTAACCCCTCTACCTTCTCCTCATCTAACCCATCAATTCCATTATTAGGGGGGTGGTCATCATCATTCACACATTTAGGTTCCCTATCAGCAGGGTCCATGTTCCCAGTACTATGTTCAACATACAAATCTCCTTTCACATTCATTGCACTAAAGTATAGAGCAAAATCATCAACAGCATCATCATCTTTCCTAATCAGAAAAAAACCATCTTGAATTTCTAAAACTTTTGTCCATACCCTAACACAATCAGCCTTATACCCTAACCTACTCAACAACTTCTCAATGTTATCCATGTTCCAATTTGAAACATGTATCCCATTAACTGTCGTATCCGTACCCCCTCTGTATATAATTTCTTCTTCAAAAACCCTGTAAAATTCACCCCCATGGTGGAGTGTAACACTAAAGTGTTGTGAATCCTGTCAATATATTATACCCACATGTCAAAGATTGTTGATTTCAAAATTTTACCCTACGACATTGATGAACTTCAAATTTTTACTAACCTCGGACTTTGGACACTTCACTGAGCTCGTCTTCACTGAGCTGGATCGCTTCTTCGTATTCGCTGAGGTTGTCTTCATCTTCGTCTTCACTGCGGTCGTCTTTCTCGTTTGCTTCGTTCCCTGCATTCTTCTTCTTCGTCTTCGTCTTCCCCTGGAAATTTCGTCTTCGTCTTCCCTGCTATGTTCAGAACCCTAATTTTCTAAGGGGGTATTTGAAATTAAAAAGTGTAAAATGACACATAATCACTTTAACAAAATTAAAAATATGCCAGGTGTAGGACCTCTTATTAGATTCCATGCCACCTGGATATTAGGGGGTTCTATGAAGGAATCTACATAACATAAGGGGGGGTTTACAAAAAATATTTTTACAGGGGGGTAATCCTAAACTCGCTAACATTACAGGGGGGAAAAGTGTATTTAACCCATAAAAAAACATATACAATAACACTAATAACAAAATTTACCAACAAAAACAACAACTTACCTTAACATAAACAATAACTTACCTTAACATAAACAATAACTTACCTTAACATAAACAATAACTTACCTTAACAAAATAACAACATATCTCAACAAAAACATCAACGTACCAAATGAAAAAATATCTACAATAACACAAACAACAACATTTATCAACAAAAACAACAACTTACTTTAATATAAACAACAAATTACCTTAACAAAATAACAACATACCTCAACAAAAACATCAACGAACCTAATAAAAAAACATTTACAATAACACAAACAATAACCTTTATCAACAAAAGCAACAACTTAATTTAACATAAACAATAAATTACGTTATGAAAATAACAACATACCTCAAAATAACTTCAACTCTTTACTTATCTTAACAACAAAAAAATATAAAAAATTTATAATCTTATCTTAACAACAAGAAAACAATAAACCCTATATTTCACGTATATTTTGAAAAAGAAAAACTATATAAGTATTTTGAACAACAACAACATCAACTCATAAAATGTTTCACAAACATACATTTTATTAAAAAGATACGTGGAGAATAAAGACACAAAAATGAGCTATTTGTTTTGTCTTGCAAAGATTCATGAAAACTTTCCTTGATTCATAATATTTGGAGATTTTATGTTGGAGTTTTGAGAGATTGGGATAAAACGAATGAAATTAGGGTTTCCTTTGAGCGTAGTCTGTTCTGAACTGATATAAGTTAACTTGTATAGGTAATATATTTCACCATGGTTGATAAAAAAATTATGGTGAAATGCCATAATATTTAACTACAATTGTTAATATGGACCATGGTGAAAAGTGTTTAATTTTTATTTTAAAATAGAATTAACGGAACACACATTTTTTAAACGAAAAAAACATATAATTGCAGGTTTGGGGATTCGAGGCGTGTCACTGCTTCACATATCACAACGATTGTTTCAAAGAACCGTAGTTGTGTGTGTGTGTGTGTGTATATATATATATATATATATATATATATATATATATATATATATATATATATATATATATATATAATGAAAGCCTAGTGAACATATATTATTTTGGTTGATTAAGTGACCGTAAGAAAAAAAATTGTTATGAAATGTGTTTTTTGTAGTAGTGATACTAAAAAAACAGAAGCAAGAAATGCATATAATAAATTAAAGAGTAAAGCAAATATATAAACCAATTGTTAAATAGTTCTATACGTGATAATTTTAACAGGATTTGATAACAAGATGAGGCAATATAAAATTTCAAATTTAAGAATTTATACATGTAAATAGAATTAAGAGGAAATGAATGATTTTTTGAATTATATTAGAGATTCAAATTTTAGAATCTAGATATTTAAAAAACACATTCCACCTTCATAAATTTGAAAAATATTTGTAGATTTTCATAGACAATGGAGAGTTTTGAGAGATGGGAAAAGAGAAAATCTAAGGAGATTACTTTTCTCACCCTATGTGGTGGAGAAGCACCATATAAAAATATGAAAATGCTCATACGACTTCGAAAGTGTATTTTCGTACGCATTCATTCATACAAAATCCATACGCAAATGAGTCTCACCTCTATTTTTGTCAGAAATTAGTTCAAAGATGCAGTTTTGACTTCACCTTATATGCAACAAACCATTACTAACCGAGACACACATTTTTGATGTAATTTAGTTTAAAGATGCATCTCCATATCAAATATAGATATACAGTTTCCTATTCACCATATACTTAGTAAATTTTAACATTTTTTTAAGGAAAATGCCTATGTAATAAAGCATGTATTATAACTATATTATCATACAATTTTTTAATCAATTAATTCAAATATAGATGTAATAAGATAAATATGTCATATTTAAATGATAATACTATTCATAATATAGTCAAAATAATAAAATAATAAACGATAATAATATCCATAATCTCTAATACAAATAAAATACTAATGTGTATATTAGACCCCTTTATTTCTTCGTTGCCTCTTGTACTGCAATATTGTTTGTGCCTCAGTAAGAATGACATATATAACGATCTTCCCATAAGTGCCTTTTGGTAAGTCTCCATTGTCTATACCCTCTCACGCAAGAACCATAATACGACGACATACAAACAACACATCAACAACATGATCTTCCCTAGCCAACTCCTCCCATAATATTTCCTGATGAGCTGGCCTAGGTGGCTCTTCCTCAACGTTTGGTGTCATATAAGGATGTGACACTAAAATAAAATTGGACATAGCCATATGCACAACTCCAATTGCTAGGAGCTATGATACATCGTACTTCAGTCAATACCATATGATTAAGGAAATCATCATACATGGCATCTACATCTCTGCAGACTATAGTAGGAGGAGTAGATTCATAGGGGTTTTTTAAACCAGATGCATATATTTGAAATGACTCATGACTCATTTAGGAGATGTAGATACATCATACGTGACCCAGAACCATCCATCCAGAGTAAAATGCTATGTCATCCAAGGGACGTGAGTGACGGTGAAGGTCGTACAACTGGAAGCATATATCATATGATATTGTGCGGTCAAGATACACTCTGAAAGGCTCGTTCGCCCGATTCCCTCTAAACGGGACGAATGTACAAGCACATGTCATATCCTCAGTGTAGTGATCAACATGTGACCATGCAGAGATATGTGAGAAGTGTTGGAGGATCCATGTCTGAAAATGTACAGATGAATTATTAGTAATGCCTAAAAATAGGTAGCAGAAGTGTTATGGAAATGGTATAAAATACTATATCATTGGGTGTCTTTTATTTCTTTCTAGGAATCACCTGGGTCAGCTTCTAAATACTCTACCATCATCTCCAATGCGTCATCTATGGTAATCTTGTAGTAGTCTAATAATCTTCCCCAATGATAAGGACCAAATGATGGTGATTATTTGCATGAAATAATGGCACTTATTAACTTGATTCATTGGATTCACAAGTCAAAACCTCAACTTCTTTGTGTAAATACTAGTTTTAGTAGTTTAGCATGTAAATATTGTATAGCTTACCTAATTGCAACTTATTTTGTAGGTATGTTTGCATATGAGGAGCTTTGGTCATCAAAAGACAAAGAAATGGCTTCAACATGTATTTTTGGAACAAAAGAGGCTTGTAGACTATGGATGAGCGTCATTGAAGCGCTGTCTGGAGTATAGAACTCGAGAGCATTGTATTGAGCACCCTCTGCCCGCGCTAAGCACTAAATATGGCAGTTTAGCTATTTTGTTTTGTATCTATGCGGAGTGCAGCCTGATAGCGCTAAGTGCCAATGAATTTTTTAGTCTTGTATAAATACTTTTCTTCTTTATATTTTTAGGGTTACACATTATTTTGGAGAGATAAATACACCAATAAAGAGAGAAAAACTCATAATCAAGGAGATTGAAGTATAATACGCAATCATTATTGACTACTCAAATTTGATACATATTCATCTCTTCTCTTTTCTTGTGAATCAAGCTACAATGATGATATGTATCTAACTCTCTTGTGTTAGGATTGGATGTAATTAATCGTACGCATATGTATTTCTTCTTATCATTTTTACGTGAACTAGTTATGAATCAAAATTGGTGTTATCTTTGTTTTCATGTTAATTCTTATGGGTTTGAATAATTATTGAGAAATATCTTTCAAGTTTTGACCTAAGATCATCATTTATCAAACACCAAAGTCAAGAGATAGATTTGGGGTTTAATATTTACTTGTATCAAGTCTTAATGTCATCGTATTGCTTAATAGGTAGAGAGATCATCAATTAAATAATACGATAAACCCACGTCATTGAGTAGACATAAGCGGTGTCGTAGAGTGATACATTGTAATGGCGATGAATAATTATGTTCACATTCTAGATTATTTGAATACATATGAAATAGGTTAATGAAATCTAATTCTGACATGTTTCTCTACTTGTTAATTTCTAAACATTTACTGTTGTTACAACTCGATACTTTCCATAATCAAAACTCTTATGAATATTTCCTTAAAATCATACTAATTGTTGTATGACAGTGATATCACACTAATCCATATGGAGACGATACAAACAATACTTACCCAATAAAAAAATTTCATCAAATTGGTGTCGTTGTAGGGGATTGGCGTTTAGCTATTACAAGTGTAACGATCATTTCTATTTTTTTAAAGTAATTTTTCACTTTTATAATCCGTTACCCATCTTGTTTGTTCACTTGTGTGGTTAGGATTTCAAAATCATGTTTATACGAGGTAGTTTACCAGAAGATCAACTCCTTTTTGATCCTGAAATCGAAAGTACAACTCGAAGAAACAACAACAGAAACAACTCGAAGAACTTTTACTTCTACTTCTTCAACAACTCCTAAAACTGAAAAAGTCATGAATGAACTAGAAGTTGTTAGAAGACCTTGTGTTAACAACCCAAGAAGGAATGCTCACATCGTTAGACCTACACAAAATGCAAGAAACCCAAAGATGAAAACAAGACTGCTTCAAATCTTATATGCAAATCCTTTTAATGGATTGACTATGAAGATCTATACACTCACCTTACCAAGTTCTATGATATTGTTGATACACTCTGAGCTCCTGAAGTAGAAAAAGAACAAGTGTTCATGAGATTGTTTCCTCATTCATTGATCAGGAAAACAAAAGAATGATACCTTGACCAACCAACTCAGATTATGACAGATTGGAATGAATTTGAGGAAAATTTTCTTGAAAGGTTCTTTCCATACAAGAGATTTATGGAGGCCAAAACCTCAAATGTTTTATTTTCTCAAAGTTCAAGTGAATCACTTTGTGAAGCATGGGAGTGATACAAGTCAATGTTGAGAAGATGACCCAACTATGGTTTTTATGAGCTTACTCCGATTCATATCTTCTGCAGTGGAATTCAACCGCAACCAAAATTTCTTTTGGATGGAACTGCAAATGTTTCTTTAATTTCTAAGAGTGCAAAATATGCAATTTCTATTATTGATATAATGGCACTCAATGATCACCGAGTTCAACACAGTAGAGGTCATTCATAAAAGAAAGCTAGAATAATTGAATTGGGAATACATGATACTATTTTGGCTCAAAAGAATTTTTTAACTAAAATAGTGGAAGAACTTACAAAACAAATGTACAAGCTTCCACCACAGCTCAAAGAAATGTAAGAAGTCCCAAACAAACATCAACATGTTGCATACTCTGAACTTTGTAGTGGAGATCATCCCACAAGTTATTGTCCTCTGGCGAATGAAGAGGTGAATTATATGGGAAATCAAAATCAGTATCAACATAGGCAAGCACCCTATCAAGGTAATACTGGTTATCAGCAAAGAGGGAACAATGCATATTATGACCAAGGGTGGAGACCAGAGGCATGACCATCTAATAGACAAAATTTGTATCAGAACTATAATCATAATCCTCAACCATAAGATAGAAATTCAAAGATTGAGGACACTCTAAATCAGTTTATGCAAATGTCTATAGCAAATCAAAAGAGCATCAGTGCATCCATTAAGAACCTTGAAAATCAAGTTGGTCAAATAGCTAAGCAATTGACTAATCAACAAGGAGGGACATTTACTACGTACACTCAAGCTAATCCAAAGGAACATTGCAAATCCATTCAAAGTTGGAGTGGCAAAGAAGTTGGAAAAGGCATTGGTGATAATATTGGAAAAAAAGAAGTTGTGACAGAAAAACAAGAAGGAGAAAATGAAGAAGGTGAGAGGGAAGTAGAACAAGAAAATAAAAAGGAAGAATTAGTTGAAAATGAATAAAATTGAAAAAGAAGGGTTAGAAAAGAAAAAGAGTGATGAAAAGAAGACAAAAGTTCAAAAAGTTCAAGAGGGGAAAGGGAAAATGAAGAGTTTTCTAGTGCAACGCCTACCTTATATGCATGCTCCTACCATGAAAGACAATGTGATGCATTATGCAAGGTTTTTGGATATATTTAGTCGGTTGCAGATAAATATTCCATTTTCTAAAGCTCTTGAACAAATGTCAACTTATGCTAAGTTCATGAAGGATATTCTCACGAAGAAAAAGAGATATACGGATCAAGAGACTATAAACCTAGATGCTAGTTGTAGTGCCATCATTCAAAGAACTATAGGGAATGTAAAGATTAGAAAAGCATTAGTATATTTGGGTTCAAGCATAAAATTGATTTCGTTGTTTATGGTTTGAAGGTTCAGTAACTTTCAAGTTAAACATACAAAGATGGCATTTCAGTTGGCCAACAAGTCTATCACCCGTCTATCAGGAATAGATTAAGATGTTTTGGTTAAGATGGATAAGTTCTTATTTCCAATTGACTTTGTTGCAATGGATGTTGAAGAGGATGATGATGCACTTTTGATTTTAGGCCGACCGTTCATGAAAACCGCCAAAATGATGATAAATATTGATGATGGATTGATGAAGGTTCGTGTCCAAGATGAAGAAGTGTTTTTCAATCTTTTTGAAGCCATCAAACACTCAAAAGACAAAGGAGATTATTTTATAAAGGATGTCACTGACGAATTCATTGTGGATGTACAAAGACAAGTATACATTTCCACTCCTTTAGAGAAAGCTTTAACTGATGCACTTCAAATTCTTAATGCATATGAAGAAAAAGAGATTGAAGAATGCTTGATAGAACTTGATTCATTAGAAGAAATTCATCCTTTTGGAGATAAAGTTGAATAATTGAAAGATGAACAAAAAAAGATGACACTAAACTTGAATTAAAAATGCTACCCTCACAGTTAAAGTATGTGTTCCTTGAAGAAGGTGGTAACAAACCAGTCATTGTCAGCAGTTCATTATCTTACAAGGAAGAACATAAATTGATTCAGGTTTTGAAGGAAAATCAAAAGGCAATAGGTTGCGTTCTATCTCATCCGAAAGAATCAGTCCATCCTATTGTATGCATAAGATCATGATGGAAGATAAATACAAACCAGTAGCTCAACCACAACGTCACTTAAATCCTACCATAAAAGAGGTGGTGAGGAAGGAAGTAGTGAAATTATTAGAGGCCGACATGATTTATCCTATTTCAAATAGTTCCTAGGTGAGTCCAGTCCAAGTGGTGCCCAAGAAAGGAGGGATTTTAGTGATGACTACTGACAAAAATGAGTTGATCTGAACAAGAACTATAATGGGATGGAGAATATGCATAGATTAACGGATGCTTAATTAAGCCACCCGAAAAAAATCATTTCCCTTTACTGTTTATGGATCAAATGCTTGAAAGATTGTCATATTAAGAGAAAATATCATTTCCCTTCCAGAGGCATTGAAGTTGATAGAGAAAAGGTTGAAGTGATTGAAAAACTTCCATCACTATTAAATTCAAAGGGATCAAAAGATTTTTGGGACATGCAGGATTCTATAGGAGATTCATCAAGGATTTCTCCAAAATATCCAAACCGTTAAGAAACTTGCTTAACAAAGATAAGTCTTTTAATTTTGATAATTCATGTTTAATTGCTTTTAAAGACTTAAAAGTAAAATTGACAACTGCACCCATAATCACAATGCCTAATCGGAAACTTGATTTTGAACTTATGTGTGACGCAAGTGATTATGCGGTAGGTGTAGTTCTTGGTCAGAGAAAGCATAAAATTTTCATGTTATACACTATGCTAACAACGTTTTAAATGAGGCTCAAATTAACTATGCTACTTAAGGAAAAGAATTGCTTTTTATAGTGTATGCTTTGGAAAAAATTAGATCTTATCTCATTGGTTCAAAGGTTGTTGTGTATATTGACCATGCAACTATAAAATACTTGCTTACCAAGCCTGACTCTAAGTAGAGACTCATTAGATGTATTCTTTTGTTACAAGAATTTAATCTTGAGATTCGTGACAAAAAGGGAGCAAAATTTTGGTAGCATATCATTTGTCTAGGTTGGTAAATGATGACATTACCAAGGAGGAAAGTGAAGTCATGGAGGAATTCCCTGATGAAAAATTACTCATGATACAAGAGATATTGTGGTTTGTAGATTTAGCAAATCATAAAGCTACCATACTAGTACCTGAGGATTTGACTTGGCAACAAAAGAAAAGAAATTCCTTTTTGATTCAAACTAATATGTTTGGGATGGGCCTTATTTGTTCAAAATTGGAGCTGATAACCTTTTGAGAGTGTGTGTTACCAAAGAATAGGCGAGAATCATATTATGGCATTGTCACAATTCTCCATATGGTGGTCATTACAATGATCAAAGGAATGCAAAAAAAGTTCTACATTCAGGATTCTATTGGCCTTCTTTGTTCAAAGATGCACATGAGCATGCCCAAAATTGCGATAGCTGCCAAAGGACCGGAGAAATGAGTAGACTGAATGAAATGCCTTTGCAATTCATGCTTGAAGTTGAAGTCTTTTATTGTTTGGGCATATATTTTGTTGGTCCATTTCCCGCGTTATTTTCAAATGAATACATTTTGGTAGCAGCGGATTATGTTTCAAAATGGGTAGAAGTGGTTGCGTCTCAAAAGGCTCATGGAAAAACAATGATCAAATTTCTCAAGAAAAACATTGATCATATGGTGAAGCAGCGATACATCGATCGTCCATAGGTTACACAATTGAGATCGATCAAGTTATATATATGATATAAGTAATTCTGATGAAAAATACGGTATATATGATATACTTTTTTC
The DNA here is from genome assembly GCF_024323335.1 of Lathyrus oleraceus. Lineage (NCBI taxonomy): Eukaryota > Viridiplantae > Streptophyta > Magnoliopsida > Fabales > Fabaceae > Lathyrus > Lathyrus oleraceus. Next base: position 74,744,831 of record NC_066580.1, on the reverse strand, counting down.
TGTTTCGTTCATTCAAACACTTAATGGTTGTTTTCCTTTGAGCGATAAATGGTCATTTGCTTCGGAATCCGACGAAAGTATGGTGAAGCAATGATGTGTTGGTCAATCACACTTAATTAACAATTGAGGTGTGTTTGACGGTATGAAATTTCTACATTAGGGTTCATGCTGGTACAAGGGTTTTGCTGTCAAAGAGTTATGCGATTAGGGTTGTGATTGCGCAAGAGTTGTGCTTTAAAGTATCAAGTGTTGATGCGAAAACCAACGTCGATTTCAAATGAATTGTTCATTAAAATTTTGCATAGTGTGACCAGTCGCCGGAATTTAATTTGGTTTATTTAATTAACTAATTTTAAATTAATAATAATAATGTGTTTATTATTATTGTCTTGTGTAATGTTATGAAGGAAGAGAAGAATACAATATCAAAGGAGGGAAACCTTGAAGATCTTGCTTGGAGAAGCTTAGATCGTTATTAGGTTAGCTTAGGTTCCCTCATTGACTTGGGAGAACAATTGCGCTAGGGGTCATAACTGTTTCATTTTGTATGTATGTTGACGCATGTGAATGTATGTTGATGCATATGAGAGACATTTTATATGATAAATAAGTCGATGAGATCAGAATAATTGCAAATTCCCTCAAATTAAATATTAAGTTTATGCTTTCCAAGTTTTATCACTCATCAAGACTAGTATCGAATAATGTAGGTTTCACCTGCGCGAGGTGCATGTTCTATATTAGCAAGGTGCGATGGGATAATTGTAATATCCAATTGCTAAAACAATGGGTCAAACTTAACTAAAAAAATTATAATAAGATTATATACGTTTAGAAGCAAGAGTTGGAAATGATCCATGTGATGGATTGGAATAAGGAGTTATTAACCCAACTAAAATATTCGAGAGTTGTATTAGATACAATTGGAAGGAGTTCCTACCTAAATAACCTAGTTTTGTGTAATCCGCCTACGCGGACTTAAAACAAAGTGAAATGTGGATCTCGACCCACTAGAAAATCTTCCAATGAGATTTTTTGAATCAAATGATGAGGGTCATTTGTTTTGAGTAAAATAGTGGGAGCATATTTAATTAAAGGCCGAATTAAATATGTTATTTTAGTGATACTTATATTTTCATATTTTTCACGTAAATTACCATGACAACAAACACCTCTAACAACATTTTGTGATTAATCCTTGATAAGGAAAAAATATTTGGGACAAATTTTCTGGATTGGCACCGAAATCTGAGGATTGTCCTCAAGTATGATAGAAAACTGTTTGTCTTGGAGAAACCTGTTCCTGGAGAGGAACCTCCTAGTTATGCACCTAAGGCAGAAATAGATGCTTATAAGAAACATGTAGATGATGCCAATGAAACTGCTTGCCTCATGCTAGCTACCATGAACTCATAGTTGCAAAAGCAACATGAGAACATGGCAGCGTTCGATATGATCGAACACCTTAAGTTGCTCTATCAAGAGCAAGCAAGGCATGAAAGGTTTGAAGTTTCAAAAGCCCTTTTTCAAGGAAAGTTAGCTGAGGGAGCCCCTGTAGGTCCCCATGTGCTCAAGATGATTGGGTATGTGGAGAACCTTGAGAGGTTGGGTTTTCCCCTCGGAAAGGAACTTGCGACTGATTTGATCTTACAATCGTTGCCATATAGCTTCAGTTAATTTGTCATTAATTTCAACATGAATAATATGAAAAAAGTCTTCCTGAACTGATAGGAATGTTAGGAACTACTGAGCAGAATTTGAAGTCAAAAGGGAAGTCCATTCTAATGATCGGAAATGGAAATAGATAAAACAAAAGACCCACCAAACAGGGTGGTAAAGAGAAAGGCAAGGAAGTTTCCAAACCCAAACCCACTGCTCTTGCTTTGAAGCCTAGTGGAGGCATAGCAAAGGAAGGTACCTGCTTCCATTGCGGTAAGACCAAACACTGGAAGAGAAACTGCCCAAAGTACCTGGAAGATAAGAAGAATGGAGTAGAGACTTCAACTTCAGGTATTTTTGTTATTAAAATTAATTTATCTACTTCTGCATCATAGGTATTAGATACTGGATGCGGTTCTCACATTTGTACCAATGTGAAGGTGCTAAAAGGAGTAGAGATTTGGTAAGAGGTGAAGTTGACCTACGAGTTGGCAATGGAGCAATGGTTGCTGCTTTAGCCGTAGGAACTTATGTATTGACTTTACCTAGTGGTTTAATAATTCCGTTAGAGAACTATTATTATGTACCTGCAATTAGCAGGAATATTATTTCCGATTCTTGTTTAGGCAAGTTTGGTTTTTCATTTATAATAAAGAATAATTGTTGCTCCATTTAATTAAATGATATATTCTATGCTATTGCACAAATGAATAATGAACTATATGTCCTTGATCTTGAAATGCCTATTTATAACATTAATACTAAAAGGATGAAACCTAATGAGTTAAATCCAACTTACCTTTGGCATTGTCGATTAGGCTACATAAATGAGAAACGCATTTCCAAACCCCATAAAGATAGACTCTTGGACTCTTTTGATTATGAATCATATGAGACATGCAAATCTTGTTTAATTGGAAAGATGATAAAGTCTTCATTCACAAGAAAAGGTGAAAGAGCTAATGATCTTTTGGCCCTCATACATATTGATGCATGTGGACCATTTAACATACCAGTCAGAGGAGGTTTTCAGTACTTCATCACATTTACTGACGATTTCAGTAGATATGGTTATGTGTATTTAATAAAACACAAATCAGAGTCCTTTGAATAGTTCAAGGAATTCAAGAATGAAGTACAAAACCAAATATGTAAGAATATGAAAACTCTTCGATCAGATCGAGGTGGTGAATATTTCAACCTAGAGTTTGATGACCATCTGAAAGAGTGTGGGATTCTATCCCAACTTACTCCTCCTGGAACACCCCAATGGAACGGTGTATCTGAGAGAAGAAATTTAACCTTTTTAGACATGGTCTGATCCATGATGAGTCACGCCGATCTTCCAAACTCCTTTTGGGGACATGCATTATTGACAGCAATTTACACATTTAACCGTGTTCCATCCAAAAAGGCTGAGAAGACACCATATGAGATATGGAGTGGTAAGAAACCACATATGTCTTACATGAAGATTTGGGGCTGCGAAGTTTATGTGAAACGACAAATTTCAACTAAGCTTGAGCCCAAATCTGACAGATGCTTATTTGTGGGGTATCCTAAAGAAACAAGAGGGTATTACTTCTACAATCCTTCTGAGGGCAAAGTGTTTGTCGCTCAAACTAGAGTTTTCCTAAAAAAGGATTTTATTTCCAAAGGAATCAGTGGGAGGAAAGTAGAGCTTGAAGAAATTCAAGATTCAAAAAACATTGATACACCTATGGAGGAATTAGAGCAGGAAACACAAGTAGTTGTGGAAGAGCAGCCTTCTCAAGTAGAACAAGACCAACGTAGGTCAAGCAGGATACGTCACCTACCTGAGAGATATGGATATCTCATAACTGATCAAGGTGATGTATTACTCATGGATCAAGATGAGCCTGGGACCTACCAAGAGGTCATAACTGGTTCTAAGTCTGAGAAGTGGCTAGAAGCCATGAAATCTGAAATGGATTCCATGTACACAAACCAGGTTTGGACCTTAGTAGAGCCTTACGTAGGAGTTAACCCTATAGGATGCAAGTGGGTCTTCAAAAAGAAGATTGACATGGATGGTAAGGTACATACCTATAAGGCAAGACTGGTTGCAAAAGGATATAAACAAATTCATGGGGTTGACTATGATGAAACCTTTTCACCAGTTGCAATGCTCAAATCTGTTCGGATTTTACTTGCTATCGTTGTATATCATGATTATGAAATATGTCAGATGGATGTCAAAACCACTTTCCTTAATGGGAATCTTCTTGAGGATGTGTACATGACACAACCTGGAGGATTTGACATACCATAAGAAGCCCAAAAGATATGTAAGTTACAAAGATCAATCTATGGATTGAAGCAAGCTTCCAGAAGTTGGAATCTTTGTTTTGATGAAACAATAAAACAATATGGATTCATCAAGAATGAAGATGAGCATTGTGTCTACAATAAGGTTAGTGGGAGCATGATCATATTCCTGGTATTATGCGTAGATGACATATTACTTATTGGAAACGATGTCCCTACCATGCAACAAGTAAAGTCTTGGGTGGGGAAATGCTTTTCTATGAAGGACCTAGGTGAAGTAGCCTATATATTAGGAATCAGGATGTATAAAGATAGATCATAAAAACTGCTTGGCCTAAGTCAGAGTACATATATAGACAAAGTGCTTAGACGCTTTAATATGCATGATTCCAAGAAAGGATTCATACCTATGCAACATGACCCGTGTCTATCAAAAACACAATACCCTTCAACTAAGGAAGAAAGGGGTCGTATGAATAAGATTCCATATGCCTCTGCAATAGGATCTATCATGTATGCCATGTTATGTACTCGACCATATGTCTCATATGCTTTAAATGCAATGAGTAGGTACCAATCTGATCCCGGTGATGCTCACTGGGTAGCTGTCAAGAATATCCTTAAGTATTTGAGAATGAATAAGGACTCATTATTGATATATGGATGTCAGGAAGAGCTTATTGTAATTGGATACACCTATGCTAGCTTCCGAACAGATAAGGATGACTTTAGATCGCAATTTGGTTATGTGTTCTGCTTAAACGGTGGCGCTGTGAGCTGGAAAAGGTCAAAGCAAGATACAATTGTTGATTCTACAACCGAGGTCGAGTATATTTCTACCTCAAGTGCATCAAAGGAAGTTGTTTGGATCAAAAAGTTCATTAGTGAACTTGGCATAGTTTCTGGAATTGTGGATCCCATTGATCTCTATTGTGATAACAATGGTGCTATCACACAAGCTAAGGAGCCTAGATCTCACCAACAATCCAAACACATACTTAGGCGTTATCACCTCATTCAAGAGATAATATATATAGGAGATGTGAAAATATGCAGAGTACCTACACTTTACAATATTGCTAACCCACTAACATATCCTCTTGTACATCAGAAGCATGATGGCCATACTAGATCTATGGGCATTAGGGGTATGCCTGATTGGCTCTAATGCTAGTGGAAGATTATTGGTGTAATCCCTAGAGGCCAATACTTTTGGTACTTGTATCGAATTATTTATTAATAATAAAAGGCTTTTTTATTTATTATGTTTGTTTAATAAAGTCCCTAGAATAGCTAGTCCGTTCAATGTATCAAGTGTGACTTAATCATGAGATCCCATTAAACATAAGGACACTATTCGTAAAGTATCCATAGTCGAGCTTTATTGTAAAGTGGGATAACATTAAAGCATTAAGACTATTATGTATATAGACTGATGATCACATCTCATGGATCATGGATAAAGAGTTATCAAGTCTTAAACATAAGTATGAATATTAGGAGTAATATTTATACTGGATTGACCCGCTATGAGAATACTATATAGAATGTTATGCAAAGTGTCATAAGTTATTGTCATGGTGATAGTGGTGTATATACCATCCTTCGACCTGAAACCACTATGGACCCTAGATGTAGAGTCGAGTGGTTTATTGCTAATTAAACATTGTTCGTAACTGTATGATCATAAAAACAGTTGATGGGTACTCCATGAAACATGCTAAGGGACATGAGTGACCTAGATGGAATTTGCCCATCCCGCGTAACAGGATAAATGTCTACGGGCCCAATATTTAACTGGACAAGGATGACACGGTCTATGCCTTGTGCTCAATATAGACATAAGGGAAAATGGGTAATTGTACACATAAGTATTATCACAAAAGGACTTGCCAGATCACATGACATTTTCGTGTCTTGGGTAGCAGTGATGTGTTGCTAGATATCTCACATTGTTTATTATGTTAAATGCATGATTTAATATAATTGCCAATATCGCGAAAACCTACAGGGTCACACACAAAAGGACGGATTGATGAGAGATAGAGTAAATAAGGAACACCGTAAAGTACGACGCACTTAAGTGAATTGTTGAACATCATAAGTTATGGTGCACTTAAGTAGAATACGAAATATGGTAAGGTACCACACGCTTAAGTGATTTTGGTATATCATAAGATATGGGCCACATACACTTAAGTGGGCTTTTTAGCTTGCAGCCCATACAAGTGGTTCTATAAATAGAGCCCTTGTGCAGAAGCATTAGATTAGATAAAATTTCGTTTCTCTCTCTTACTCACTCAAAGCCTTCATTCATAACAGCTAGCATTGAGACTGAAGGAATTTGTTCGTGTGGACTGAGTAGAGGCGTTGTCACCATTCAACGTTCGTGATCACTCCTTAGATCTGCATCAAAGGTTTCAATCGCCACAAGAGGTAACGATTCTATCATTGATCATGCCCATTTGTAAGGATCACTAAAGGAGAAATTTTTAAATTCCGCTGCGTTTTGGATCGCTATTCTCCTACAGGATGGTGGTGGTCAGTTTCTGGGTTAAGTGTTATTCATGTTCATGATGAACATGAAGATTTTGGTTGAAGGTGGTGGTCCAGAAGGTGGGTTAATATGGAGAAAAGGGTGGTCGGAAGGAGAGGTAGAGAGATGTCAGAGAGAGAGAGAGAGAGAGAGAGAGAGAGAGAAATGAAATAGATTCAAAGAGAAATCAATTTGTATACTCCCCTAGGAAAGTTGCGAATCAATGACACGTGGGGACCTCTAGGTCCTTCAGATGGTCATACCTTGAGCTAATCTGGTACACGTGTGCTTACCCTCTTTCCCATGCACACTCAATCATTATCCCCTGATCAGTTGACCTCTGATGGTCAACTAATCTGAAGGCTAGGGATAAGTCGATGATCAATTAAGTAATCACATTTGATGGTCCTGGTTTTTCCATTATTTTATTTGTTTTTCTTTTTTAAATTGTATTAAGATTTATTTGTTTAGTATTGCTGATGGGCTCAGTAACCAGGTGGGTCTTTTCCCCGTTGCTATCCACACCCCTAATCTTAGCCCAATTGCTGTCTTAGTTCAGAATGCACCTTCTGCCTAGTTTTTAATTGTAAGTAATTTAATTTATAATTAGTTTTTTTATATAATTAATTAAATTGAGTGTGATTAAGGTAATTAGGGTTTTGATTAGTATGTTTTTTTACATTAATATTTTAGTGTTTATTCATCTTTTAATCAATAAATTAATATGAAAAGTATTTAATTAATGAATAATATTTAAGAAATTAGGGTTAGCTAAGTGTTTTTTTTGGGATAATTAAGGGATTAAAGTCAAGGATACTTTTAGGGTTGAATAACTTAATTAGGGATAAATAATCGGGATAAGTGATGATTTATGTTTTACTTGGAATAAAAAGCATATACATGTTATTAATAATCTATTTTCTTAAATAAGTTAATTGGTATATCTTTCCAAGCAATCAATGGGTTAAACTAATCTAACATACCTCAAATCATAAGTCTTATGCCCTTGTGCATTGGGGCATTTTCCAAAAATAAAACACTTCTCCGTCCCCGATGCATTGAGAATCTGTTCAAGGGATAAAAACAACAAACAAACAAACATTTTTTACAAGACCTACGTTACTTTGATCCTTCATCTATCGTGATGGTACATAGGCATAGAGTTGTAAACTCTAGCGAGTACAATAATCAAAAAAAAATTTAGATCCCCTTTTATTGATTAATCAATGTCCTTTTTTCAATAATATAACATTTCTTAAATAAATAAAATGGAAGTGAGGGGTACCTAGGACCTTCCTCTCACTTAAAATTAAAGGAGGATCTCATTTAGTACAATGGAAGTGAGGGGTGCCTATGACCTTTCTCTCACTTAACCGACTCCCGAATCTAGTCTCTCAACCTTAAGCATTGGGTTTTATCATTATTTCCATGTTCCTTAGGAACAAATAAAGGATGTTGTCGACTCTTTAATTTTTCCAGCCGCGATAACTGGTGACTTTGCTGGGGATTTCCTATATTTCCCTAAAGAGAGTCCATCCTAACCTTGGGTTTTATGGTTTCTTGTTTTCTTTGTGTATTTGATTTCCTTTATTTTGGTTTTTATTTATTTTCCTTATTCTTTATTATACTAATATACCTGTCATATCATATTGGTTGAGACTGTTTCTATGTGTGAAGCCAAAACCCAAGCTTGAGAAAAAAGTAATAAGTTAAGTAAGGGGTTGTCCTATCTTGGCCACTGTGGATTCTTATTCCATGGGGTCTTTGATGATGATTCCACCTAGAGTAGATAAATTCAAAGGGTTTGTCATGAGTTGGCTAGCACTTCTTCATGATGAAACCTTGAATTTGTTCCATGACTCTAGAGACCTCTTCTAAAACACCTTTAACTTAGGGTAACCTTATGTTATTAACCTGCAAGGGTCGTTACTAAGGTCCCTCCTAGATGAGACTTATCCCGAAGGATTACGATAGGAAGGCTTTCTCCTTATCATGGTAAAACAAGGGTATAATCCATGACTCTAGGGCTACCATCTTACAAAAAACTTTATATCCTACAAGTGAGGGGATTGGGTAGTTTAAATCTAGATATGACGTATCATAAGAAGCTTACCCTAGCTAGTTCATGCCTACATGATACCTCAACCTTAAAAAAATTAAAAATAATTCATCATTTCATTTGCATTAAAACCAATTTTGGCATATATTTATTATTTTGTGAGGATATTCAAATTTGTTGTAGGTACCTTGGGAAGATGAACTCAAATAAAAAGAAGACCCTTCGTATTAAGGCACAAATGCCTGACACACAAAGTCTAAAGGTTCTCTAAGGCTTGATGCCTAATTCCATTCAAAGTAAATTCACACTCAAGTATGGAAGGATTATTGATCTCTTTAGAATCCCTGTGAAGGTGGAGGTCATAACTGCCTTGACCTAGTTTTTGATCCACCCCTATGATGTTTCTTGTTTCGAGATTTTATACTATCTCCCACGCTAGAAGAATTTGGGTTGTATCTAGACCTTCCTAAAGATAGAAAAGGACCCTACATGGGTATGTCACAAAAGGTGACACCTAAGGATTTGGCTATGACCTTGGAAATACCTGTTGGGGACATATTGTTACACTATAAGAAGGATAGAGACGTCTAAGGTATCAAAAGAAGTTATTTAGATGGGGTAGCTTAGAGATTAGCTGGTATAGAGAGGTGGGGGGGGGGGGCTTTATAGATATCTTGGCTTTAATAAGTTTTTAGGATAGTCCTTTTCCCATACACGGTTGATTTTGTTGATACCACTACTATTAACGTCTTATGGGTTGTGAAAAACTAAGAGGTAGATCCAATACCTGCTCTGTTAGCGGACGTATATTACACTTTAAACATATGTCATGGCAAGGAGAAAGAGAAATTACGTTGTTGCATTCCTCTGTTCTACCAGTGGTTTGCCTCACACATTTACAAAGACATATGTATGGTAAAAACCAAAGGTTTTATTGCTTGGGCTCAAAAGCTTATGTCCCTCAACAAGAGATCAATCCTCTGGTACCCAAAGAAGATAAGCGTTAGGGATATAAAATTGTCAACCGCGAGAGTTTTCCTAATGTACCCCTCATTGGTTTCAAAGGGTGCATCAACTATAATCCCATATTATCCATGAGATAATTGGGGCACCCCGTATGGGAAAAGCCTAAGGAAGATGATCTAGAGGAGTTCATCTTGCATCATGGGGATACGTCTTACAAAGAATTGTTTAGAAAGGTCACACGTGCACGGGAAAAGGTACGTGTAAGGGAAAATAAGATAAAGAGGAAGGATATTTCATCCAAAGAATCCTAGAATCCATGGGTTAAAGAAAGGGTCCAACTAATTAAGTTACCTTTTGTGATTGATCCAACCTACCTCTCAGACATACCTGATCCTATTCAAGTGTACATTGAGGAGGTCGATTGTTTCAGAGCAACTATTGTCATGCATGAGCAAGATAAAGAAAGCTTCGAGAACAATCTTTATGACACGACCTACAAAAAGAATCAGGTGATCTATGACCTTGAGCAAATAGATAAGCAACTTCTTGAGAGTAGGGAGGAACTTAATGCTGAAAGAAGCAAAAGATAGAAAACTTTGGGAGGTTTATTTAGTGTTGGAGTCGACTTTAAAAATATTAACAAGAAATTGAAGGAAGCCCAAGTAGAAAGTCAGAGATGGAAGGAATCATGGGAGATGGCTAAGTGGGAACAACAAGAGATGGAGGATGCCTTAGAATCTCAAATTTACAGAATTGAGGAATCACTTGCAGAATCCCAAGCCGTTGTTGATAGGAAGCTACAACTTAGAGCTGAAGTTAAGCAGATGTTACCTGATGATTTGAGGAGGACCTACAAAGAGCTCCTAAATCTTAGAGAACGGGTGCATCTCCAAGTTCAAGATCATGAAGTCTTGATAGCTCAAGTTACACAATTATAGGTAAAAGTACAGTACTTAAGGGATCTTGCCGATGTTGCTCAAGTTATAGTTCAAGAGAAAGGCGATAGGGCTGAAGCATAGAGGATTGAGCATTCTAATTTGGCATAATTTGCTAACAATCTGGTCCGAGACGTCCTTAGGATCTATAGGAGAGATGACAACATTTCCAACTTCCACAACACCCCACAAGAAATCCTTGAGTTTATTAGGCTATGCGATGTTATGTTAAAGGAATTTAAGGCCCACTTAAAGGTGACCATGGAGGTGCCACTTTAATTTATGCCTTTTTGTTTAGAACTTGTCATTTCGATTTGAATTACTTTGTGAACTGTTATCAGCAGGCATCATACCCGTATAAACCTCTTGCCTTAGATTTATGAATAAAGTTGCTTCTATATTTTATGCTAATTGTATAGTTTATATAATTGTGTTCATATTCCTAAAACATGTAACGATGAATTTTGAATATCCCCCAAAGAAGTAAAAACAAAATATTTTTACATACATCCTCGTACATTTATACACACTTCATTTTGCATACATTAAAAAGAAAAGAAAATAATTTGTTTCCCATACTTTCCTAGTATCATCTAATGTGACAACCTGACTCTTGAAACTCGAGCTCAACGTAACAAGGCCAAGGAGCAATTTAAACAAAATCAGGCTGCACTTAGGGAGGATATGGACTCAGTCAAAGAGAATATAGAGGAAATGAAAGACAAGATCATTCAACTCACGAGAGACATTACCAATATGATGGAAAAAGAAGTTGAGGCTAACAAGACAAAGAATGCTTCCACCACTGTCCCTCCACCGGTGGACAAAAACCATATGCTTGGATTCGTCACAGACATTGAACATGCTGAAACTGAGGCTTCCCGACTAGTAGCAAGTGAGGGACATATACCTCCACCTACTCATAACAGGACATCTCGTCCTACATGGATAGACTAGAACCTCCAATATGAATATAAGGATCCAAAGCCTGAAAATTCCGAGAATAAACCAGAGGTTCACTGATCAGTCACCATTTGCATTGAGTTTTCCTTACTGATCCGACACGAAACAAAGGCTTTTGACACACTGTGCAAGCATTTATGATACGTTTCGAGTTAGTTTTACTTCTGTCATTTTATTTAAGCATTTTTATCATTTTTATGTTTTACTTATATTTTAGTGATTTTATGCGTTGGATAACTATGTTTTTGTCCGACAGGTTCAGGTAGAAGAACAAGGGAACTCAAAACGAGTCAATGCGAGTTTCCGGCAAGCAGAGGAGCAAAAAACCCCGGTACAGGAGGCCTGACACGGCCACCCGTGTCAGCTGACATGGGCCGTGTCAGGCAAGGGAGGATGTGTTGAAGAAAATAGTAGCCTGACACGGCCACCCGTGTCAGCTGACACGGGCTGTGTCAGGCACCTCAAGCAACCGTGTCACCCCTGCCAGGGGCGTGTCAACCAGGACAGTAGGCTGACACGGGTCGTGTCAGCCCAAGCCCAAAAATTCAGTTTTTCTCGGGCTCGTCGGGCTTTTTAGAGATATTTTGGACCTGTCCAACTGCTGCTTGGAATTTTCACTATAAAGGAGGGTCTTCTGCCAAAGGAAAAATCATCTTGGAATACGGCAGAACACAACATTGTGAAGCAATCAAGTATTGCAGAGATCAAGGCATTATGAGAGCTGAAGGTTTTCATGAGCGGGAGCGATTGAAGATCAAAGTCATCCAATTACTTGTAATGTGTAATTTTCATCTTGAATTTGTTTTAAACAATATGAGTAGCTAAACCCCCCAATGCTAGGGGGTGTCCCTGATTTATAATTGTAACAAATTTGAGTTTACATTTGCATTTATAATATTATTTTTACGGTAACCTTTTGATATGTTTATTGCTTTCTCTTTCGGACTAATCAAGATTGATTTGTGGTTATCAGTTAGGCTGGACCACCATTGATAAGGTTTTCATAAGGTTACTCTATAGTAGATATCACCTAGGACTAGGGATACCCTGTATGAACCAGAGTATTCTTGATATTATGTAGCTTAGCTTCACCCTAATTGGCTATGGACATGGAAATTAGCGTAGATTGATTAAAGGTTTTCTCACCAAGGACTTGGGAGAAAATACCCTTAAGAACTGGTAGTAATTGATATGTGTTGATGCAATAGTGACTCAGAGTTGTTACATGGATAAATCATACACCTTCCCTGGAATTGTTCCTTTTTCTCTATAAATCCTTATTTTCATCCTTTTTTACCTTTGCTTTTATTATTATATTTTTACACCTAAAAACCAAATTAATACTTTTTGTTTAATTGAATGATAATTTAAACTCAATATTAACTTGCAGTCCTTGAGATCGACATTCGGGGAATTTCCCCATTATTACTATAAAAGGCAAAATAGTACACTTGCTATTTTCCCCATCAAGTTTTTGGCGTCGTTGTCGGGGACTGCCAAAATATAGAGTTTAATTTTAATTTCAATTAAAATTTTGTTGCTCTGCAATAAAATTATTTTTCTGTCATTTATAATTTACTAAGTTGTGTATGCGAGGAGAACACTCAGCTGAATTTCTTTTTGACGCAGAGGTCGAGAGAACCCTTCACCGAAGACACAGAGAACGAAGAGTGAATTCTACAGAAGAAATTACCTCTGATCACTCAGAAGTCAAGGAACCAATGGCTGAAGTTCCTCCAATTCCACCTCATCCACCTCCGGAAAGACTCCTGGGTGACTATGGGGGTGCAAATGCATCAGGTGATCGACTGACCATTGTCAACCAACTAGTGAATGTGACAAATTTTCAACTACATCCTAGCACGATCAATCAATTGGAAAGAAAACCTTTCACCGGAAAGGTTAATGAAGATGCCAACAAACACCTGCAAAGATTTCTGACCATGAACACCACCCTGAAAATTGATGGTCATACTGATGAAGCAAAAAAATTAAGAATGTTCCCGTTCACTTTAGCTGAAGACGTGGAAGAATGGTTCTATTCTCTTCCTGCCGGAAGTATCACATCCTGGGAGGAGATGGAAACTGCATTCTTAAATGAGTACTTTCTAACATCAGTATTCCTGAGAAAAAGGTATGAAATTCTTAATTTCAAACAGAAGGATGGTGAATCATTGGGAGACACTTACAAAAGATTCAAAAGGATCTTAGTAGCGTGTCCAACTCATAATATGGATCAGACTGAACAAATGCAGATGTTCGTTAATGGGCTGAAAATAAAAACAAAATAGTTTATTGATATAGTAGCCAGTGGCTCAACAAATTTCTTAACAACCACTGGTATCAAGAGGATTATTGAAGCAATAGCTGCCAATGTGCATCTAGAGCTATACGACAAGTGTACTAGTCAACCAGAGGGGGTCATTAATCTAAAATTAGAGACAAATAAAATCCGTCTGGAAGACACAGCTGCTGCCGAAGTAGACAAAAAGCTGAAAGCTATGAATATAGGTACTCAACAGATAGCGCATGCTCAACCATCTCAGGCTAGCACTTGTGAAATCTGTAATGGACCTCATCACACGGTCTATTGCTTTGCTACTCCCCAATAAATTGAAGAGATCAAATTCTTGAAGCAGAATAATCCCTATTCTGACACTTACAACCCAGGTTGGAAGAATCATCCAAACTTCTCCTGGAAAGATCAGAGAGGGAATGCTCCGCAACAAGGTACATGGAAATATCAGACTCAGTATCAACAACAACAGCAACAACAGGCACCTAAAAAGGCTGAATGGGAAATTGCCATTAAAAAGTTAGCAGCCCACAACATACAGTTTCAAGAAGAAACAAGGACTAATCAGAAAAACACCATAGCCTCCATTAAAAATCTTGAAGTACAAATGGGACAGATAGCACAACAGTTAGCTTCAAACGCTCAAGCCCCGGGTACCCTACCTAGTGGTACGGTGACAAATCCGCGGGAACATAACACTATTAACGCTGCCACAACCCGAAGTGGAACGTCAACAGAGGAAAATGATATAGAAAAAGATGGATTGATAGAGGTGGATTTAGAAATCAGGGAAACAAAAAACCAAGATGAAGAAGTAATACCACCTTCTGTCAAGGAGAAAGAGAAGGTTCCTAAACCAGTAATCAAACTCCCTTACCCTCCAAGACAGAAAAAGAAAAATCAAGTTCCTGGAAATGTTCAAAAAACTCGAAATCAACATCCCTTTTTCTGAAGCATTAGAACAAATGCCAATATATGCCAAGTTCATGAAAGACATAATTTCCAAGAAGCGTTCCACTGATACGGAATCAATCATCCTAACTGAAACATGCAGTGCCATTCTCCAAGGCATGAAAATCCCAGTGAAAAAGAAAGATAGGGGATAGGTTACTATTTCATGCACTATTGGTTATAGAAAATTCAAGAAGGCTCTGATTGACTTAGAAGTGAGTGTAAGCTTGATGCCACTGTCCATCTATAAGAAATTAGGCATCGGCTCTGTTCAAGATACTCGAATGACACTTCCGTTTGTGGATCGCTCTGTGAGGCGACCCTATGGTATTGTGGAAGATGTTCTTGTAAAAATTGACAAGTTTGTCTTCCCAGTTGACTTCGTCATTCTGGAAATGCCGAACGATGAGGAGATTCCTCTCATATTGGGCAAACCTTTCTTGGAAACAGGACGGTGTATGATAGACATTGAGGAAGGAACTATGACCCTCAAGGTCTATGATGAAGAGTTAAAAATAGATGTGAGGAACACAATGCAATACAAAGATGATATCGGCACAAGCAACACTATAGAGATAATCGACCAAGTAATTGCTTAAGAAAATGAAAGGCATAGACCCGAGTCACCACTAAACCGGGTCTTAAGCTTATCCATTTTTGAAAGTGATGAAGATGAAGGAGAGTTTGAGGTGCTCGCTATGATGGAAAAACAACTTGAATGGATTAGATCTAGACCACACCGGTGGGAAGATCTAAGACCACCACCATCAAATGTCATTGAAGAACAAAAAACAGGGGTGAATCTGAAGCAGTTACCAACAAATCTGAAGTATGTATTTCTAGACACTGAAAAAAATGCCCAACTATTATCAACGCTATTCTACAGAGTGTCCAAGAAGTAGAACTCATTCAAGTGCTAAAAAATACAAGTGTGCAATCGGATGGGAAATTGAGGACTTGAAAGGTATAAGCCCGACCGTTTGCATGCACAAGATCTTAATGGAAGATGATCACAAACCGGTAGTGCAACCACAACGAAGACTTAACCCAACCATGCAAGAAGTGGTACGCAAAGAAGTTGTAAAACTTTTGGATGCGGGCCTAATCTACCCTATTTCCGATAGATCTTGGGTAAGTCCAGTCCACGTGGTACCAAAAAAAGGGGGCACGACGGTAATAAAAAATGAAAAGAATGAGTTGATTCTAACCCGAATTGTTACAGGTTGAAGAGTGTGCATCGATTACAAAAGACTAAACGTGACAACACAGAAGGATCACTTCCCGTTACCATTCATTGATCAAATGCTGGAAAGGTTAGCCGGACACGATTACTATTGTTTCCTAGATGGTTACTCGGGGTACAATCAGATTGTTGTTGCCCCTGAAGACCAAGAGAAGACTGCATTCACATGCCCCTATGGTATTTTTGCTTATAGAAGAATGCCATTTGGATTGTGCAACGCACCGGCCACCTTTCAAAGGTGTATGACTTCAATCTTTGTTGACATGCTCGAAAAGCATATGGAAGTGTATATGGATGACTTTTCAGTATTCAGTTCTTCATTTGATAATTGTTTGACTAACTTGTCACTTATGTTAGAAAGATGCCAGCAAACAAATTTGATCCTGAATTGGGAAAAATGTCACTTCATGGTACGGGAAGGAATAGTCTTGGGACACAAGATCTCCAACAAAGGTATCGAAGTGGACATAGCAAAAGTGGAGGTAATATCAAATTTACCACCACCGGTAAATGAAAAAGGCATCTGAAGCTTCTTAGGACATATAGGTTTCTACCACAGGTTCATAAAAGATTTCTCCAAGATTGACAAACCACTGACTAGTCTACTGGTAAAAGATACCCCGTTCTTATTTGACAAGGAGTGTAGGCAAGCCTTCGAGGCCTTGAAGAAGGAGTTGGTGTCAGCCCCCATAGTTATTGCCCCTGATTGGTCTCTTCCTTTTGAGATAATGTACGATGCGAGTGATAACGCAGTGGGGGCAGTACTAGGGCAACGCAAGGAGAAGCTCTTGCATGTGATCTATCATGCAATCCAAGTACTGAACCCTGCTCAAATGAACTATGCAACCATAGAAAAAGAACTCCTGGCGGTGGTATGCGCGTTTGACAAGTTCAAATCCTATTTGTTGGGATCAAAGGTGATTGTGTATACTGACCATGCTGCTTTAAAATATCTTTTTGCCAAACAGGAATCAAAGCCAAGGCTGCTGCGATGGATCCTACTACTACAAGAATTCGACCTGGAAATCAGAGACAAAAAGGGTAGTGAAAACACTCTTGCTGATCACTTGTCTCGGATGACCCCGATTCAAGAAACAGAAGAAATACACCCCATCAGAGATGAGTTCACAGACGAACGTATCCTAGCCGTTACGCATATCCCATGGTTCGCCGATTACGCGAACTTTGTGGTAGGTGGACTAATACCTGATGACTTTGACTCTAACAGAAGAAAAAAGTTTTTGCATGATTGCAGGTTTTATGTGTGGGACGATCCATTCCTTTACAAAAAGGGATTAGATGGTCTAGTGAGGAGATGTGTTCCAGAGGAAGAGCAGAGGGACATCCTAAAAGCCTGTCATAACTCAGAATATGGAGGACATTCTAGCGGAGACAGAACCGCAACAAAAGTCCTCTAGTCGGGATTGTACTGGCCTACACTGTTCAAAGATGCACAAGTAGTAGTAAAAGAGTGCGACAAATGTCAGAGAACAGGCAACATATCCAAAAGAAATCAGATGCCTCAGAATGCCATGTTAGAGGTCGAATTGTTCGATGTGTGGGGGATAGATTTTATGGGACCCTTCCCACCGTCCTTTGGAAAGCAATACATTCTGGTCGCGGTTGACTATGTGTCGAAATGGGTGGAAGCAGTTGCACTGCCCACGAGTGATGCAAAAGTGGTAATCAATTTCCTCAAGAATTGTATCTTTGCATGGTTTGGGGTACCAAGAGCAATGATTAGTGACGAAGGTACCCACTTCCTCAATAAGCTGATGGAGAACCTACTGCGGAAATATAATGTCAAGCATATGATCGTCACACCATACCACCCCCAGACTAGTGGACAGGTTGAGGTATCAAATCGGTAGATCAAGTAAATCCAAGAAAAGAACGTCAGTGCCTCACGAAAAGATTGGTCAATCAGGTTCGATGACGCACTCTGGGCATATCGAACAGCGTTCAAAACACCAATAGGTATGTCCCTGTATCAACTGGTCTATGGTAAAGCTTGTCATCTACCACTCGAACTTGAGCATAAGGCATTCTGGGCTACCAAATTCCTCAACTACGATCTTTCCAAAGCAGGTAAATCTCGGATCCTCCAATTACAAGAGCTGGAAGGATTCAAAAAATCGAGCATATGAGAATGCCAAGATATACAAAGAGCAAACCAAAACATGGCATGACAGGCGCATTTAGAAGAAAGAACTTCAGGAAGGACAACTGGTTTTATTATTTAACTCAAGGTTGAAGCTATTCCCAGGGAAACTAAGGTCACGATGGTCGGGACCCTTTGTAATACAAAAAGTATTTGCGCATGGAGCCATTGAACTAAGAAATCCCGCAAACGAAGACACGTTCAAGGTGAATGGGCAGAGAGTTAAACCGTACATACAAGACCAGGAGGGTGGTCCAATCGATAAAATCCGTCTCACCTAAGCAGACGGAGGACCGTCGAGCCATGCGACGTTAAACGAAGCGCTTCATGGGAGGCAACCAATGCTTTTTATATCTAATCATTTTTGTGTGTTTGTAGGTTTATACAAGAGCTCTACAAGGAAGGAACATCACGTCAACAAATGTTTAAGTCATGAAAAAGAATGATCAACACGGCCGGAGGTACCAGCAGTTGAACCGGAGAGAAAACCTAAAAACAGCCAAAAGGACAGCCTGACATGGCTACCCGTGTCAGCTGACACTGGCCGTGTCAGGAGAGGGAAAAGAGACAAAAAGGTGGAAAATAGTGGCCTGCCACGGCCACCCGTGTCAGGAACACTAAAAGTAACCGAAGTTTTTATTTATCAACAGTAGCCTGACACGGCCCATGTCAGGAGCACTGAAGATAATGTCCAAACCGTGTGGAAAATAGTAGCCTGACACGGCCACCCGTGTCAGCTGACACAGTCGTGTCAGGCAGGCGAAATTTTTTAAATTTTTTTGAAAATTTGAATTTTTCGTGGGACCCACCCACTTAATCCACCATTAACCATAACTTTTCCCCATTAACCTTATCATTATCAGATTTTTCATTACCCACTCATTATTCTCTCTCATCACTCTTACTCCCTTTCTCTCAAAAACCTTCTAACCTCCATTAAAACTGAAAACCCCACTACCTAAAACCTTCCATAAACCTTATTTCCACTCACCTATCACCAAAACACCCTTCACTAATATTACTCCACTCGTCGTCCCGGTCCTAACCACGGTTTCGGAATTTCCTAACTCAAAAGTTCAAATAATTTCTATTTTTTGTAGGTCCAAAATGCCCCAACGGAGAATTCTCACTGGAAAGCAACAACTCGCGGAAATGGCGAAGTCACATAAGCGCCCGAGTCGGAATCCAAATCCACACAACATCGTGTTTGACAATCCGGAACAAGAACGGAGATACCAAATTCACCGAAAGCGCAAACTCACGCCGACGAGGTACATGTGTGAGCAGACTCTGAACGCTCTAGGGTTCAAAATGGAGGTATACCGAATGTTCCATGTTTTAGGAATGCTAGAGTTCATGAGTTTGGAAGCGCCGACATACGAGCGCATTACTCTCGAATTCCTCAGCACGTTGAAATTCCAGCTTGAAAAGCGATGGATAGACACGACCAAGTATTATTTTGGCACTTTGCGTTTCCGGTTGTTTAATAATTATCATGAGTTGTCTGTTGAGGAGTTAGCAACAATACTCTGACTCCCTCTGAATGGACCAAGAGCGGTCCCATACGGGTTCTCACCTAAGGATTTATGGATTGCCATCACCGGGAGGACGGATTACTCCTCCAAAGGTGCGAAAGCCTCGGGCATCCAAAATTCATGTTTCAGGTACACTCAGAAGGGTTTAGCCTATACCCTGTTTGGAAGAGGCAATAGCACATGGGTAGCTACTCAGAGAGAGCTATTCTTTATGTACTCGATGGCTCAAAACAAAGCCATTAATGTAGCTGCCTTTGCAGCAGACTATCTGGGCAGAGTCGGCCGAGCAAACTCCGGAGGCATATCCGTAGGGGGAATGATCACCCAAATTGCTGAGCATTTCGGGTATCAAGTTGTTTTACTCGAAGACACGCCAATTGCAGGTAACACCAAAATTGACATGTTTGCTCTAATTTCACAAGGTATGATTGTTGTTGCCCCTACTTACTATTTTGTACTTATCCATAAGAGGTTTATTATCGCTCTGCCGGATCCGGACAGAGTTGCTATTACTGACTGTGCTAATTGATTGTATATGAGCGCTAACCCCGACGCGGATGAAGGCCACGAAACTGACCATTTTACTGCAGGTGACCAATTTATGGATGACCAGGTGGAAGGAACGGAAGAAGAAGAAGAAGATCCTCAAGCATATCCTGAGCATTTTGTACCACCACATCAGGAACCCACCCAACAAGAGGCAGGTTCATCATCCTGGTCCACTGAACAATGGAGCTGGGTACAAATCGAAATAGGTGACTTGAGGACGAAACAACAACGACAAGGCATCGAGAAAGCCCGTCAGGGGGCGACGTTGGATGAGATGAGCAGCATGATGCGACAGTTGATGCTACATTTCCCGCAACCACCTCCTTAGTAGGGTACTGTGAGTGCCCTCCTTCGCTCTTGTTCACAAACATTGTGGATAATGTTGAGTTCAAGTGTGGGGGAGATTTTATGTATTTTATTGGTATTTTATTCTCAGTATTTTGTTATTGTGTTAATTTACTTTTGTGCATTCTAGATTTGATTTTTCTGTTTGAAGGTACATTATGTTGCGAGTGTGTCAAGTCTGTGTTGATAGGTTGGAGATAGTAACGATCACGATTGAGAGTGGATGAAAGGATCACACCACTCACCATTGCTTGTTGTGAGGGATCTCCCCAGGAAGTTGACACTGCTGAAAGTAAGATCGGATGCAACGTATACAACTTAACCGACATGAGTATCTTGTATATTCCGAAGTAAGGAAGAAATCACACCAAACTAATGAGTACTGTGGATCCTATCAAAGCTGAACCAACAGAGTGAGTCATAAAAAGCAAAACACATTGATCATCATGAGCGACATTTAGGTATGTCTTTATCACTCTAAATTTGCGTAGACTTTCTGGGACTGTCACTGCATGATACACACACTGAGGCACGTTGTTTGAAATTAACCCCGAGTCTTTCTAGCCATCCTGAATAATTATATCCCTCGTTAACCCCATTTGAGCCTTATCCATTTGTTTGTTTAAACCCCATAAATGCACCCCTTGTCTAAAAACACTTCCTTACCCTGTTCAGAGTCATGATAATGCATTCAAACTGTGTTGAAAAGCTAAGTTTAGGGTAAAAACCCCAAAAGCTCCCAAAGCCCAAGAAAGTGCGAGACCAAAAAGAAAAAATGATGAATCGAGAGAAAGAAAGAAAAAAATAAAAAGAGAAAAAAATTATAACTCGAAGATTCAAAAAGAAGCACGAAAAAGGGCATTCGATGAAGAAAAAAATAAGAAGAAAAGAAAACCGAGCAAATAAAAAGAAACAAACACAGTATGTAACACCGACTCTAAACCAAAAGCCACTTGTTTTTCGTTTTTTTTGGAATAATCCATACCCTAACCCAAGCCAAGTTACAACCCGAAAGACCTCAAAAGTGTGTGTGTTGTTTGTAGGTGATAGGAAAAGAGAGACTATTCAAACTTGTGAGTGATATTGCATACTCTGAATTGTGAGTGAAAACAGTTTACCCCGAGAGAATTGGTGAGAATGTGATATAAGCTAACAGGTGAAACGGTGCTTTGAAGTGGAAGTGCAAAGAAAGACTTACAAAGAAAAGCAGGACTTGTGGAAGGAAAAGGGAAGACGCTAGCGAATGATCTCAACAGTGGTGGGAAACATGAAGAATTCTGGGGAGTGACAATGTTTTCTGAAACATTGCTTGGGACAAGCAATGAGCTAAGTTTGGGGTTGTGATCAGTCACCATTTGCATTGAGTTTTCGTTACTGATCCGACACGAAACGAAGACTTTTGACACACTGTGCAAGCATTTATGATACGTTTCGAGTTAGTTTTACTTCCATAATTTTATTTAAGCATTTTTATCATTTTTATGTTTTACTTATATTTTAGTGATTTTATGCGTGGGATAACTGTGTTTTTGTCCGACAGATTCAGGTAGAAGAACAAGGGAACTCAGAACGAGACAATGCGAGATTTCGGCAAGTAGAGGAGCAGAAAACCCTGGTACAGGAAGCCTGACACGGCCACCCGTGTCAGGAAAGGGAGGACGTGTTGAAGAAAATAGTAGCCTGACACGGCCACCCGTGTCAGTTGACACGGGCCGTGTCAGGCACCTCAAGCAACCGTGTCACCCCTGCCAGGGGCGTGTTAGCCAGGACAATAGGCTGACACGCCACCCGTGTCAACTGACACGGGCCGTGTCAGCCCAAGCCCAAAAATTTAGTTTTTCTCGGGCTTTTGTTCGTCGGGCTTTTTAGAGATATTTTTGGACCTGTCCAACTGCTGCTTGGAATTTTCACTATAAAAGAGGGTCTTCTGCCAAAGGAAAAATCATCTTGGAATATGGTAAAACACAGTATTGTGAAGCAATCAAGTATTATAGAGATCAAGGTATTCAGAGAGCTGAAGGTTTTCATGAGCGGGAGCGATTGAAGATCAAAGTCATCCAATTACTTGTAATGTGTAATTTTTATCTTGAATTTGTTTTAAACAATATGAGTAGCTAAACCTCTCAATGCTAGGGGGTGTCCCTGATTTAGAATTGTAACGAATTTGAGTTTACATTTGCATTTATAATATTGTTTTTACAGTAACCTTTTGATATGTTTATTGCTTTCTCTTTAGGACCAATCAAGATTCATTTGTGGTTATCAATTAGGCTGGACGGCCATTGATAAGGTTTTCATAAGGTTACTCTACAGTAGATATCACATAGGACTAGGGATACCATGTATGAACCATAGTATTCTTGATATTATACAACTTAACTTCACCCTAATTGGCTATAAACATGGAAATTAGGGTAGATTGATTAAAGGTTTTCTCACCAAGGACTTGGGAAAAAATACCCTTAAGAACTGGTAGTAATTGATATGTGTTAATACAAAAGTGACTCAGAGTTGTTACAGGGATAAGTCATACACCTTCCTTGGCATTGTTCATTTTTCTCTATAAACCCTTATTTTCATCCTTCTTTACCTTTACTTTTATTATTATATCTTTACACCTAAAAACCAAATTAATACTTTTTGTTTAATTGAATGATAATTTAAACTCAGTATTAACTTGCAGTCCTTGAGATCGACATTCGGGGAATTTCCCTATTATTACTATAAAAGGCAAAATAGTACACTTGCTATTTTCCCGATCATTCACCCAAGCAACATTGTTGAAGAGCCAAGAAAGATCAACAAATATAAAATCTTAGAAGAAAGATTGAAGGTTGTTAAGGGCTTCAATGTCTTTGGAGTCTATGATGTGGGAATGTGCTTGGTACCCAACGTGGTTATACCATCGAAATTCAAAACATCGGAGTTTGAAAAATACAAGGGTGTTACCTGCCCTAGGAGTCAACTCCGAATGTTTGTCAGGAAAATGGCTGCCTACACAGACGATGAGAAATTAATGATAGTTTCCAAGACAGTCTAAGTGGGGAATCCTAGGTTGGCATATGCAACTAGAAAGAATCCACATCAAGACCTGGGAAGACCTGGCTAATGCTTTCCTTAAGTAGTTCAAGTATAACTTGGACATGGCTCCTAATCGCATGCAACTCCAGAATCTATATCAAAAAGGCAATGAATCCTTCAAGGAGTATGCTCAAATATGGAGGGAACTAGCTTCTCGCGTGCAACCTCCACTTTTGGAAAACGAGCTAGTTGACATGTTCATGGGCACCCTGCAAGGCCCTTACTATAAAGAGATAATTGGTTCGATGTATATAAGATTTGTTGACCTGGTAATAATTAGGGAAAGGATTGACAATGGCTTAAAAAGTGGTAACATTGGAAAACCATCCTCCAATCAAAATATTAACAAGAGTTACTCCAATAACAATAATCTGAAGAAAGGTGAGACCAGCGCTATTACAATTGAGGGGCATTCTCGGGTACCTTACAATCCTTATATAACTGCGGTAACTCCTAAGTAGTATCCACAACAGGCATACTCTAGGCCTCAAGCACAATAGCCTAGGGCACCGCCTCCAGAAAATCAACAACAACCAAATGGGTATCCTCGAAGGGATCAACAGAGGTCATGGAAGGAATTCGACCCCATACCCACGACATATACGCATGTCTTTCCTTACCTAATTCAAATAGGATTGGTAGAGATTAAACCTATAACACCTCCACCAACACCTCCTCCTCATGGATACGATGCTAATTCCAGATGTGACTTTCATGCTAGGTTTCTAGGGTATACCACTGAGAAGTGTCTGGCACTCAAATTCAAAATACAAGATTTACTGGATCGTAAGATCATTTCTTTCACTCCCGAAGGTCAAAATATGAAGGGCAATCCAATGCTAGGGCATAATGGTCAAACCATCAATGTTATTGAGGGTTTAGAAAATGACATCTTAATCCAGAGGGTAGATCAAGTAAAGACCCCTATATCAAAGATATGGGATAAGTTGATTGGCTACAAGGCGTTCGAAGAATTACATGCTGATTGCAAAATCTTCCTAATCAATTCGGACACCTGTGGGAAAATGAAGAAGTGCCTTCAACAAATGATGGATCAGGGTTTGGTCCAAATCTGTTACACAAAGAAGGTAGAAGACTTATTAGCTATAAAATCTCAGGGGCACACGCCTTTTGAGATCCCTTATCAACAAATAAGTGCTCCGGTTCAATTTTAAATACTAGTTACAATGTCTTCTCAGACATCAGTACAAATATCAGTCCAAATTCCATTTCAAATACTAGAAAAGTCAGAGTACCCTATCTTCTTCCATGCTCCTGCAACATTCCCGTTTGAAAGTACTAAGTATGTACCTTGAATTATAATGCCACAACATATGTAGGAGAAAAGCCTATAGTGCTAGAACATGCAGTCACTAATATTGCTGGCATAGGGCGTATGACAAGAATTGTAAGAGTTTTGGATCTGGAACGATAACCAAAGGGAAAGAGGCTATAAATTTAGAGGAAGGGCCTTCCAAAAAGGCTACACCTCAAGAAGAAGCCGAGGATTTTTTAAGGCTTACCAGGAAAAGTGACTATAAAGTGATAGATCAGCTGAACCAGATACCCTCTAAAATCTATATACTGTCTCTTTTGCTAAGTTTTGAGGCTCATAGATAAGCTTTATTGAAGATATTAAATGAACCATATGTCACCCATGACATAACAGTTAATCAGTTGGACGATGT
The DNA here is from genome assembly GCF_024323335.1 of Lathyrus oleraceus. NCBI lineage: Eukaryota > Viridiplantae > Streptophyta > Magnoliopsida > Fabales > Fabaceae > Lathyrus > Lathyrus oleraceus. Next base: position 74,719,575 of record NC_066580.1, on the reverse strand, counting down.
AGTGGCTAATACCACTGCTAGCAGTTGTTTGGGGTTTAGTAATGATGAATTACCACTAGAAGGATGCTCTCATAACAAGGCCTTACATATATCAGTCAAGTGTCAGGACAATCTCCTATCAAGGGTATTAGTGGACATTCATCTCTGAATGTCATGCCTAAGAACACTATGGGAAAGCTGAATAACGTAAGAACTTCCATGAATGCTAGTACTTTGGTGGTCAAGGATTTCGATGGTTCGAAGAGGATGGTAATTAGTGAAGTAGATTTACCAATAAATGTAGGACCTTATACATGTATGGTCACCTTTCAAGTGATGGGCATCAACCCATCTTACAATTGTATTATAGGATGACCTTGGATCTATACCGCAAGATCTGTCACCTCAACCCTGCACCAGAGGTTGAAATTCATAACTGATGATAAACTAATAATCATCGAAGCAGAGGAGGACATGTTCGTTAGTCACCTCTCATCATTCAGATACATAGAAGCGGATGGGGAAACATTGGAAATACTTTTTCAATATTTGGAAATTGCAGCAGTCAGTTGAAGGAGAGAACAATCAAAATCTCCATGAGAGAAGATGTCAAAATTGATTAAGGGTAGAGATACACTGGGCTAGGGCAAACTATTGAAGATACCTGAAAAGAAGGATCCGTTCGAGCTGGGTTATAAACCAGCTAATGAAGGATTTCATAAGATAAACCAGAAGAAACTCTCTACACTTCAAGATAATTTTCATAGTGCATGATGCAGAGGTGAAGATCAGGTGGTTGGGGTTGAAGGAGATGAAGGGATACCCAACTTGGTGTGTCACTGCTCACCAAATACAACTCTCAACAATTGGAAGGCCATCAGAATTTCGGATATGGTTTCTAGTTCAAAGTAATTTACTATTTTTTAAAAATAGTAATAAGTCATTTGCTCTGCACAAGGCAAACACACAAGCTTTGTAAGGCCCCTTATGTTTCAATGACTTATTTATCAATAAATTGCATTTTGTTTTCAATTAAGATATCTTTCCTTTCATTTCAAGTTTTTCAAAAAAAATGGCAATATCTTTTCATACACTCTCATACCTCTCAATACAAGAGATAATAATAAACAAAAATCTTCCTCATGCAAATTAATGAATGAACCTATTCAAAATGACACTGCTATAATCCCTTACATCTTCGAATTCCCAATTAACCAAGTGGAAGAAGGTGATGAGGACGATTGTGAACTACCTGAAGAATTAGCCAGACTGTTGAAGAAAGAGGGCAAAGAAATTCAAAATCATCAGGAACCAATGGATGTGATCAATTTGGGGAATGAAGAAAACAAGAAAGAGATTAAGGTTGGTGATTCCTTAAAATATGAAATCAAGAAAAGTTTGGTCAAGCTCCTACATGAATATGCAAATGTGTTTGCTTGGTCATACCAAGATATGCCTGGACTAGACACGAGCATCGTTATACAAAAGCTACCACTCAAACCAGAATGCCCACCAGTTAAGAAAAAATTGAGAAGAACCATACTAGACATGTCTTTCAAGATCAGGGAAGAGGTCCAAAAGTCGCTCGATACAGGGTTCTTAGCCTTTTCAAAATATCCAAAATGGGTAGCTAACATTATGCCAGTTCCGAAGAAATATGGTAAGGTCAGAATATGTGTGGATTATCGGGATTTGAATAGAGAAAGTCCTAAAGATGAATTTCTACTACCACACATAGATGTATTGGTATATAACACCTCTCAATTCTCAATCTTCTCATTCATGGATGGCTTCTCCGGTTATAACCAGATAAAGATGGATCTCGCGGACATGGAGAAAACCACGTTTATCACTCCTTAGGGCACCTTCTGTTATAAGGTAATGCCTTTCGGATTAAAAAATGATGGGGCAACATATCAAAGGGCAATGTGACTCTATTCCATGATATGATCCACAAAGAAATAGAGGTCTACGTCGGTGATATGATTGCCTAATCACAAACTGAAGAGGATCACATTGTCAACCTATAAAAGTTGTTTGATCGTTTGAGAAAGATCAAGTTATGGCTCAACCTAACAAAGTGCACCTTTGAATTCATATCCGGAAAGTTATTAGGGTTCATAGTCAGCCATAGGGGAATTGAAGTCGATCCTGATAAAGTAAAAGCCATCTAAGAGATGCCAGTTCCAAGAATAGAAAAGAGGTTCATGGATTCCTAGGGAGATTGAATTACATTGCTAGGTTTATCTCACGTCTTACAGCCACATTGAACCAATCTTCAAGTTGCTAAGGAAAAATCAAGCCATCGAGTGGAATGAAGATTGTCAAAGGGCCTTTGATAAAATCAAGGAATATTTGCAAGAGCCACCTATCTTGGTACCACCGGTTTCAAGGAGACCACTTCTAATGTACCTAACGGTACTTGACAATTCTATGGGATGTGTACTGAGTCCGGAAGAAAGGAGCATGTAATTTATTACCTAAGCAAGAAATTTACCGATTATGAATCCCGATATTCGCTCTTGGAGAAAACTTGTTGTGCTCTAGTCTGAGTCGCTCGACGTTTGAGATAATACATGGTGTGTAATACTAATCTATTGATATCAATAATGGATCCTATCAAATGTATATTTGAAAAGCTGACAGTAACTAGGAGAATATCCGGATGGCAGATGCTACTATAGAGTACGACATCCAGTATGTCATACAAAAAGCTATAAAAGGGAGTGTGCTAGCAGATTATCTCGCGCATCATCCAACGAAAGATTATCAACCTATATAGTTTGACTTCCCTGACGAAGATACTATGGTAATAAGGGACTGTGAGACCCCAGGTCCTGATGAGGGACCCGAATCGGGATCACGATGGAAGCTGGTGTTTGATGGTGCTTCAAACCCAACTGGATATGGAATTGGAGTTTCCATGCCCCCCCCCCCCAACAGGGTACCATATCCCCTTCACGACTAGGTTATGCTTTATTTGTACTAATAACATGGAAGAATATGAGGCATGTATCCTAGAGATTGACGAAGCCATTGACCCGAGAATAAAGATCCTAGAAATACATGGAGATTCAGCTATTGTCATCAACCAAATCAAGGGAGAATGGGGGACACATAATGCTAAGCTAATTCGGTACCGAGACCACATCCAAAAGATGATCCCCTACTTTGACGAGATTACCTTACATTATATTCCTCGGGAGGAGAATCAACTAGCAGATGCCTTGGCCACTTTGACATTCATGTTCAAGGTCAAGTGGCGCAACGAAGCACCGACTATAAGGATTCACCATTTGGACGAGCCTGCATATTGCATGGTTGTAAAAATAGAACTTGCTCATAAACCATGGCTTCACGACATCAAATAATTCCTTCATAAACAAGAGTATCCTACAAATACCTCGAGTGGAGACAAGAAGACACTCAGAAAATTGGCCTCCTAGTTCTTCCTTAATGGATATGTACTTTACAAAAGGAATCATGACATGCTTTTACTCAGATGTTTGGATGGATACGAAGCTGATATGCTCATCAAGGAGATTCACGTGGGATCCTTTGGCACTCATGCCAATGTATATTCCATGGCTAAGAAAATTCTCAGAATAGGATATTACTATATGAATATGGAAATCGATTGTTTCAAATATGTCACGAAGTGTCACAAGTTCCAAATCTATGCAGATCAGATACATGCGCGACCTGCTCCCTTGAATATCCTGAATTCCCCATGGCCTTTCTCTATGTGGGGTATAGAGATAATCGGGATGATTGAGCCAAAAGTTGCGAACGTACACCATTTCATCTTAGCTGTTATAGATTACTTCATCAAGTGGGTAGAAGCAGCTTCTTACACCAACGTGACGAGGCAAGTAATCACACGGTTCATCAAAAAGGAGATCATTTGTCGTTATGGGTTTCCTAACAAAATTATCACGGATAATGGGTTAAATTTAAACAAAAAAGTGATGGATGAGTTATACGAGAGTTTCAAAATTGAACACCAAAACTCGTCACTCTATCGACCAAAGATAAATGGCGCAATAGAAGCGGCCAATAAGAACATCAAAAAAAATCATCCAGAATATGGTGAAAACCTATAAATACTGGCATGAGATGCTCCCATTTGCACTACATGGCTATAGAACTTTAATTCACACTTCGACAGGAGAAACTCCCTTCTCTCTAGTATATGGTACCAAAGTCGTACTCCCTATCGAAGTCGAGATCCCCTCTTTAAGAGTCATGATGGAGACTAATTTAGATGAGGCACAATGGATACAAACCAGGTTTGATCAATTAAACCTCATAGAAAAAAGTGCATGGTTGCAGTATCTCACAGGAAACTATATCATTAAAGGCTCAAGAAAGCATTCAACAAGAAAGTTTGTCGTTAGTTATTCAAACAAGGTGACCTAGTGCTCAGAAAAATCTTACCCATCCATAAAGATTCCCGTGGAAAATGGACCCCGAACTAAGAGGGGTCATATGTCGTGAAAAAGGTTTTCTTTGGCGGAGCCTTAATTTTTACAACCATGGATGGAATGGAGTTACCACGACCTGTGAACTCCGACGCATTCAAAAAATAATATGCCTAGAAAAAGAGGATAAAAGTCCGCTAAGTCGAAAACCCTAAAGGGAGAATTAGGAAAAAATTAGGGCGTCTCGTTGGATTGAAAACTTGAAAGAGCAACCCAAGCAAATATTAGGGACTTGTATAAAAAATAAAGTCTGATAAGTCGAAAACCCAAGAGGGCGGCTTGGGAAAAATAGGGTATATCATCCTGGTGGACTAAGACTCGAAAAGAGTGGTCCAGGTAAAAATTAAGGATATCTAAAAGGCATATGACTGTAGCACTTAGGTCATACTACAATAGGAATTCATATGGGACCAATCAATCCAATTATTGTCTCAGAAGCAAAGTATTACGACCTCGACGACATAGGGATAGTAGTGTCGCATCTCGAAAAATACGATCCCTCGCGATGGTCGCGGAAAAATGATTCAAACAGAGTCGCCTCCAAACTTTATTTATTCCAATGAAGGAATAGGAAGATATCAATAAAACCTTTTAAATATAGAATAATGGTCGTCATAACCATATTCGGGTTCGGGAGTCGATTATGCAAGGGGAAGGTATTAGCACCCCTCACGTCCGTTGTATTCAACGGGAACCTTTTAGTCTAATTTGCAATTTGAATGTTAGTTAATGTTATTTGTTTTCTTCAAGTGATAAAAATATTTTTAAAAAAAGATGGATGGAAACCTCAGAAAGGGGAAATGGGAGATTTTTTATTAGTGTGCTCGCCAAGATATCGTAATCTCGTGCCTACATATCCTTATAGTGCAATAAGGAAATCAAAGCATTCGTAATTCGGGGAACTACGGTTTGTTGGTGTCTTTTATGTGCAACTGTTTAGATCGTATTCTAAAGGCTAAATGTTATCTTGTCTACTCTCGACGGAGGCTTAAGCACTAGTTTGTTATGCGCATTAGAAAGGATTAAACAGTGATCTTTGTGAAAAGGTTTTCAATCTCACGGGGGCGAGAAAAGGGGTTTGATAGACTTAATGTGTTTTAATGAACAAGTGCTTAGATCATATTCTAACGGTTAAACGTTGGCTTGCATGCTCGCGGAGGAGACTTAAGCGCTAGTTTGTATACGCATTAGAAAGGATTAAGAAATGTTCTTTTGAAAAGAAGTTGATTGATTAAAGTTTGTTAGGGTTGAACACGTGTCTATATCGCATTCTAACGGTAAAACATGACTCGCTTACTCACGACGGAGGCTTAAGCACAAGTTTGTACGCGTTAGAAAGGATTAGAAAAATGTTCTTCATAGAAGAAGTTGTTGATCGCACGTGGGCGAGAAATTAGGTTAAAGTTGATGTTGTATGATTTTTAGGCGAATGATGAATATTCAATAAGAACAAGAGGTGAGCCTTGTGATCAAGTATTTGGGGTATTACCGGAATGCTAGACCCCAACCATACCTTTTTTATTCAATGTATTCGTAAAATTGTTTGATGGACAATCGACATTTAACGGATTATTCAAAAAGTTCCGTGGGAATGCTAGACTCCGATGGCTCATCTTTTTGTCCAAGTTATTATTAGGTATTTTAGAAACAAAAAGATGAATGAGTGACTAGCCCAAGACGTGTGCCTCGAGATCCATCATTCGAATATTCAAGGAATGTGAGACCCTTCTTCTTTCATGTTTGATTTAAGAAAATAGTTTTTAATGTTATGTTCATCGGGATAACAATTGAAATTGATCGAGTTTTATTCGCTTTTGAAAACGATTAATGAAGTGATTTTGAAAATTATTTTGGGAACACTCACCAATTAATTATATATATATATATATATATATATATATATATATATATATATATATATATATATATATATATATATATATATATATATATATATATATATATATATATATATATATATATATATGAATAAAAACTACACTTAAATTGCATTAAGTGACGTGCAGTCCTGGATCATATAAGCTAACCCAAAAACAGAATTCCAGCTAGTTATTATGTAGTTTCTATGTATCCAATATATATGCAACTTGCATAGTATGATAACGAAACATCTTTTATATTTGTTTTACAAACTGTGACAATCCAAATGCACCTATACTCCACCGTATATCATCATATTAACAACAATAGAATAGAATGATACTTTTATAAACTAAGCTTATCACTCTACAGTCACATTAATTCAATTGAATTTTAAACCATACAACTATAATAGATGCAACATATTCTATTCTTCAAATTGAAAACCAATTAATAATGAAAATGATACTTATCATCAACTAGAACACAAAGAGTTAGCAAAATTGAAGAACTCTGACGCGACAAAGTCTTTAACATAACCGCTAACAAATCTCCGAATTATAGATACGAGTCAAACAGATCAGTAGCCTATCATTAACACATTCATCAATACAACAGGATAAGGATAATGTATGCGCGTATGTATGGATATCATAACGCAAAAAGCATAGTATGCAAACATTTTTGAATATTGGCAACAGATTTGTACAACAGTAAACAAACAGAAATGACATAATGTATATAACACAATAAGAACTTTGAAACCGAACTTTACCGGTAATGTGAGTTACAGTTGCGTGTGAAGTATGCTGCAGAGTCGGAAATGTCGAGGCAATGGTGAATTGAATGCTGAGTTGGATCGGAGGGAAAAAACAGAGGAAGTGGAAGTTGAGTTCGCCGGAGATGGGTCGGGGCTGTTATTTTTTGTGGAGAGTTTCGGACGGAAGGAGCAAAGGGGTGTTTGATTTCTGTCAAGGAAACTGATGTTGTTTAAGTGTGAGAAAAGTGAAAAGGAAAATTAATGGAAAAAGAAGATGCCAAAAAACGTTGCTCCCCTCGTTCTCCCCATTTCATGCATGAGAGGGATGATTGAGTATATGGGACAGTCAGAGCCGTTGGGAGGGTGGTTACATGTCGTCACCTGATTGGAAGGATCCCCTTTTAAGCAAAAAAATCCAAACGAAATAAGAGTGAGTTTTTGCTAGTTGTTCGTGTCTAATATTTTTTGACCTTATTTATTTAATTATTTATAATAGTATTATTTGATTGGATGAAATGAAGTGGACAAGGATTACAATTTTGGGCTATTATTTAATCTTGATCTAACGATCATGATTAACTCAAAGAAACACATCAAGAAACACACATTGTTCGATAATTTAAAATGCCTAGAATGTCCCTTCTAGATAATTTAATTGATTTAAATAATTTAAATTAATTAAATCAAATAAAATTTATATTTTCTAAAATAAATAAGATAAAAATAAAATAAAAACATGGAAAATTCTCTTTAATTTTTCTGATCAATTTGACAAAAAATTAAAAATAAGACGATTAAAAATGAATAAAAATCGGGCGTAAATTTATTCGAAAAATTAAATCGTATGTGTAGCGGTAAATTCACGACCATCAAGCTATGGATAAGCTTAACGTCAATAAAACCAGAGTCACGGTCGCACTTTTATTGTTTCTAAAGGAAAAGAGAAAAGTACGAACAAAATCCAAAGATAAGAAGTTTTCAAATTAAAACTAATAAAATGCCAGAGATTACTCCTATGGAGCCCTTTTTATGTGTGTATGTGTGTTTGGTATAAAATGATGTTTGAGAAAAATAGAGTGTGGGGATGAGAAAAGAATTCATTAATTATATTTTTGTATTTGACAAGACCTTCAGACTTGTTCCTACGTACCAACATAAAAATGAGGGATCAAAACCTCGTAGTTCGTGGTATCAATTTCAAAATGAATGGATTGCTTTTAATCAAAATTTAAGTTAAAAGAGGCACAAAGGGTCCAAAAGTTTGAATGGGTGTTAGTTCTTTTTGTCTTTTGAAGTTTTAAGTCAATATGATTAGATTTATTTTTACAAGTTTGATTTAAGAAAAGAATTTGAAAATTCAATGCCATAAGGCCAAAGTTTCTAATTGAAATAAGGTCAAAGTTTGAAATCACAAACAAAGAAGGTTTTTGGAAAAGAGGGAGAGATTTTGAAATTTAAGAAGTGAGAGAAGATGAAGAAGTCATCCTAAGCATAAAATTAAAAGTTAAGAGTTAAAAAGATCTAAATCAGAATAAAGCATTAGACACAAGATCAAAATAATAGTTGTATCAAGATCATGTAGCAGATAAGTTCAAGTAGATCCCAATTCTTGCATCAGATGAAAGCTCAAATCATAATAACTTGGTCTCAAAATGTTGGCATTGGCCAAGTCCTTTTGCATATGGAATGTTGCCTAATCCTAAGTCCAAAAGTTCATATCAAATCCAACAGTCCACCGAACAACTTTTTTTAGGGTTTTTGTTGTTTATTAGGTATTTTAAGGTCCTAAGACCACAAACACAAACAAGGTACACAAACATATATATACAATCACAATATATGGCTCAAATGAGCAAAGTGAAAATGACATAAACATAAACAAGTTAAATGATATGTAAATGACAAATGAATGGTAAATGCCTTGGAATTAAATTGCATAATATAAATGACTTGAAAGTAATTCAATATTAATAAGAATTAGTCAAATGTTAGTCAAGGTTAATTATATGTTAGTGGTGTTTTGTTTTTCAATTGATTAAATCAATCCTTGGAGAACACTCAACCATCTATTCACAAACATGGATCCTTGAACCAAGACATCTTCCAAAGGAAGGAAAAAAGGCCAAGTTTCCATACAATACCATGAAAGATGGGAGACTTACAATCTCACTTACTAGAATTTTATGTCTTTAGGGTCAAATTTAGCTCTATGTTAGGCAATCGTAATTGGAATTATGTAGAAGTCACAACTATTTGAGGTCGGGCAATAAAAATTTAGGTGCTAATGCATGTTAGAGATTTGGTATAATGAACCAAACTCCTAAAACATACCACACACTAAAAGAAAAGATCAAAAGGGATGGACCTATCTCATTTATACTTGTATTGGTTCATCTGACACAAAGTCATTGATGAACCAATTAGCCTTAGGATATTGAGATTTCATTGGTCAATGAAAGGGATGGGAAAGAATGAGAATGAAGATGAAAGGGGATGGGAAATAAGAGAAACACAAATTGTTCATGGGAGGAATTTTACCAAATTAAAATCATTCATTCATTTTGGGAGATGAAATATACATTTCATCAATCCCCTAAATCCAATGATTTTAATCAAATAAAAGTCAAATCAACCTTGACTAAGGCCCAAACAAATAGTCAAACATCACAATACCATAAAAATGGCTCAACATAATTTTTACACAATTAATCAATTAAAAATCAAATTAAAAATGCATTAAAATTCAAATTAATTTGGTCAAAACCTAAAATCTCTTCAAAACACCAAATAAATGGCCAAGAGATTTATCTTAGGTCAAACAAGGTCAAAGGACCTTAGACAAAAAAGTTCACAATTTTTAAAAAGTCAGAAGTATTTTTAAACAATTAAAAATATGCACAAAAACATTTAATTCATGAAAAATATCAAAATTAATCCAAAAAATAATTTTAATTCGGAAAATGAAAGAGAAAAATATTTAAAGTTTTTGGTAAAAGTTCCATATTTTTGGGATTAAAATTGAAATTAATATGAATTAAACAAAAAAATGGATTAAACATAAAATCAGAAATTCAAAAAGGAATTCAAAAAAACACGGGCCATCAGATCCCCCTCATTAATTTAGGTGGCATATCTGATGGTCAAGCGCGTGCTTCACACCATACACCTCAGTCAACATGTCATAGGGGTGATAATCACAAGAAGCGGCCAGGATTAGAACATTTAAATAAGATCTGATGGTTATGAGGCATGACAACACATCACCGGAGCTAGGGCTCCGGTCTTCTTCTCCGATGGATCTCACCGGACTGGTCCACCACCAGTCATCACCAAAATAAAAAACAAGGACATGGATTCAGAGAAAAAATGCCCAGGAGCTCGAATCTGGCCTCAATTTTCTCCAATTCCAAATATATAAAAATATACAGGGATTTGAATTTTGAGGATCATGAACTGAGTTACTTCGATTTGACCTCAAAGTAACTCAATCTTGTTGCCTACATTGGTAGGACCTCAGTAAACCAAAAATCACAAAGAATAGTGGAGAATTGAGAGAGAATCGAAGAGATGAAGTTTCTGAAATTTCACCTTCGAGTTGCTTCAAATTCACTTGATCTTAATTTGGATTTGCTTGATTCCTCTTCCTCTTGCTTGCAGTGATCAACTGAAATGAAAAGGGCAGTGAATTCTTGGAGTTTGAATTTCAAAACAGAAGGTGAAATTCAAACTCGATTTCAATTAAAATATTCATGAATTCTATGAAATGAAGGGTTTGGATTATTCTGGAAAAGCTTGGGCAAGGTGTTGATGAAGTTCTGAGCTCATTGCACTTCTATTTATAGCCAAATCAAATGCTTTTTTCACACTTCCAATAAAGATCCAAAAATAGAAAAATGCATCACGCAAGCTTGCATGGGCGTCTACAAAGCCCAAAGAATGATTGGAAAAGATTTAAAATCATGCACATGTGATGCTAAAAGCAATGCATTAAGCCATGCAATGTTGAAATGAAATTGAACATGAGAATCCTCCAAATGGTACCATGCATTGCACCCATGTGCAAGTCCTTCAATATTGATCCAAATGATATTATCTTGTACTTTTTGGAAAGGTGAGATCAAAGGGAACAACTTTCATGTTGAACACTTTTTCATTTGAAGCTTGGATCATTATGCATTTAGAGGTGGAAGTTTTGAAAATCAAACATAAATGAAAATTTTCTTAATATCAAGTCAAATGTTTACTTCTTCCACCTTAAATAACTTTTGTTATGGACTTCAAATGGAAACACTTCCTACATAAAAGTTGTAGATATTTCAGACCTATTCAATTTGGCCACACATTTGACCTTATTTGGATTCGGCATGAAAGAGTTGTGCATTTTAGAAGTTGAGGAAAATCACTTGTTCAATGGTAATGGCCCAAAATGACCTATAATGTTTCCTCTTGGCACATGTATTTTCAAGTTGAATTTTAACTTCTTCCAAACATAAACATTTAAGAGGACATCTTGAATTTGATCATGTAACTTGAATGGATTTCATATCATAAAAATTGAGCAAGTTATGGTCTTGGGAAGTTGACCTTCTAACTAGGGTTCATGGAAAATAACCTATAATCTTTCACCATAAAAAATGACTTTCCAAGCAAAACTAGCTCTAGACTTAAACATGAAAGTTGTTTAGAATGTCATTTTGAGTAACATTTCTCTTGGAATCTTTTTTCATATGACAAAAAGTGTAGGAGATAGGGTCTAAGGAACCCCAGTTTTGACCAGTTGACTTTCTCTACTCAACCACCATGAACCAACTTGTTAGCTTGACATTCTCTTGATTTTTGGGACTCATGGAGGATCATATATGTGTAAGATGATATAATATGAAGTATACCTTGAAATATCTGATCAAATGATGAAGAAACTTGCTGAGGAGGTCACATAAGATATCCAGATGAGTTAGGGCTTCCAAGGCAAACAAGCTTCAAACTCTTGATGATTTCTTGATAAAAATGATAAGTGAAGATCATGGGGATCCATATATGATGTCTAAAGTCAATGAACCATCTCTTGATTAGTCTCCTTGCATTGAGGGTCTCAAACCCTAGATATGAGCTTGATGGAACATAGGTGAGCACACACACTACCTACAGAAGAGGTAAACTATACATTGGCATATTTTTGGTATTTTGGTTAGTAAATAATGAAAAACAAAGTATGATACAATCAAATATGCTTGGTGATCTCTCCCAATGCAAACCCAATGAATGAGGGGTTAGGAGGATGTCAAAGTGTGATCCCCAACACCAATGCACATGATGAGATAGCATGAGGGATCTTATGGTCAAAATTAGGATCTTACAGTATGCACTAAAATGATCAGCGCGAAATAAACTTCTCGGAAAAATACAGTGTTTTATATAATTTTGAAATAAATTTTGACCAGTTAAAAGGCTTAGACGAATCAAAATGCAACTGAGAAAGTTGTCGAAAAAAATAAAACGAGTAGACTAAATTAAACTACACGAACTGTAGACCACTAATACTGGCGTCTGCAAGCTTGATTTCAAAACTTTTTACCTACTGATTTTGCATGTACTTGAGGAATGATTTAACCAATTTGTATGTATATTCGAGAATTTATTCTAGCTGGTATTTTAGGTATTATTCATGATGAAATGCATGTCATGTTATACCGATGATGCAAATTGAAAATAAAATCAAATGTATAAAAGTTTTTAAAATTCCCGGACAAAATTGGGGTATGACAAGTAGCATGTGTTGGGTTCAATAGGGACATAAATAAATTTGTTTTCTTTTCCATTTTCATTTTCATTTTTTACTAGTTTTTAGTAATCTCCTTTTACGGAAATTAGTTCTTTATGTACTATCACCCATTTACGGGTCAAAATTCAATAAATAAAGCTTTTGTTCGTTCAAATCTTATTTATGTTAATTACTTCAGCTTGAAACATGGGCGTAAGACCCTAATTTTGACCCTAAGATCCCTCATGGCATTATATCATTGCATTTTGCATTTTGCCTCAAGGATCATAGCATCTTGGCTCCTTAACCCTAGGGTGGGACTTTTGTGAGTTGGTTTGAGACCACCTAGCCTGCTTGAATTGTATATCATTACTTTTATTCCTTTGGTTAATAATCAAAAGCACAAAAATATGTCACTAACATCTTTTGTTTTGTAGCTTGAGCAATCATAATATCCAAGGCTCCTAGGAGACCCTATGCTCATTGATATGGCCAGGTGAAGATGAAAGCAAGCATGACAATGGTTCACAAAGCTCTCAATCACCATATATGCCTCCCAAGTATCTAAATTTGTCAATTTGATCAAAGCAAACCAAAGGGGCTTGAGGATTGTTTCCCAAGGAAACCTTAATTCATCTGTGCATCAACTATGCCTTGCTCATGAAGCAACCTCCACCCATGATCAAATACAATCAAGGGAAGTTATTTAAGTCATCATTTCATGCATATTTGAGCTCATTTGGGTGTCCTCAATCATCAATTCATCAAGATTTGAGGTATGGACATGAGAAGTTGATCAGTCAATTCATCTGACTATTTTGAAATACACTGAGACCTAACTTTTAATGTGTTTGTCAAATAAAGATGACCCCAAGAGAAAAACTGTTATTAAGAACCATATGAACAACTTTCATTTTCATCAAAAATTTATTTAAAGCTTGGAAGGTCATCATCCATTTCAAAACATTATAGGTCATTTTGACTGAAACCCTAATTTTGGGTCAACTTCCCAAGGACATAACTTACTCATTTTTTTATGATTTTGAGGTGGGATCAAATGAATTGTAAATTTTAAGATGTCTACTTCATTTTTCATGTTGAACAAATTTTCATAATACTAAAAGAAATACATGTGATGATGCAAAATATTATAGGTCACTTTGGACCAAAGGCATTAAAATGTGAAAAAGTCCAACTTCAAGTGCCCATAACTTTCTCATCAAAAACCCAAATGATGAAACATTTGAGTCCAAATTGATTGCCTTGAAAAGATCTACAACTTTGATGTTGGAGGTGTTTCCATTTGAAGCTTGCATCATTGAAACAGAAGGGCTTGAAGTTGGTCATTTTTGGAAATTTTCACATGCACATGTTTTGCACCTTGAACTTTGTGACCAATTTTCACTAATTTCCCAATTCCAAATGAAGTTTTGTTCAACATAACAATTGACCTTCATGTCAAGACCTTTCCAACCATTACCCACAAGGCCATGTTTTATTTTTGGAAGTGGCACTTTCGAAGAGGAGAATATTTTAGTGCATTTATGGAAACTTGATTCAAACTCATTGCACACTCCAATTACCTTACATCTGCACGTCCATTTCAGATCAAATTGACTTCGGCTTGCCATTCCAATAAGATTTGGGCCCTCCATGCGCCTGTACAGGCCCATGCATGGAGGCCCTCTTCATTCATGCACACACAATTTTCATGCTTGCAGCTTCCATTTGCTATAAATAAGAGTGCTTGGCTTCATTATTCAATAACCTGAAGGCGTCTGTTATGCTGCAAGAATCATTCCTTAACCATACCTAAAGGAATTCACTCTTTCAATTCAAAATTTCAGATCTGATTTTCAACTACATTGATTGATTATCAGACTCAAAATTCCTTGGCCTTGCTTCATCTTCATCTCTAGATCACACTGCAATCAATAGCTAAGAGGAATTGTGCTCCATAGATCCACATTTTAGAGGTGGATGTTTAAACTTTTCTTCTTCGAAACTCACTTATTGTTGCTTGTTTCTTGCATTTATTGGTTTGACTGAAGTCCTCTCATCAGAGGCAATTGAACTGTGCTTTTAATTTTGAAAATTCATTGAGTTCAAGTTGAACACCATTATTTTCCACCTCTGATTTCTCTTTCCATGGAGGTCTAGAGTGAAAATAAATGGCACAGGGGTGATGTACATCACCCCAGCTTTCCATTGATATATAGATAGCTCCATTTGGTTGAGATTGCCATGTCTGCAACTCTCACCGACGCTGATGAGCTCGCCGGAGAAGACGGTGGTGTACACCACCGTCTGTTTGCTAGATCAAATCTGAGCCGTGCGATGCATTCTCCAAATCTAATCTCCACTATTCATTGTTATGACCTTTTTAATGGCCTTGTGTATCTCAATTGACCAAGGTGTTTGGTGTGCGCGCATGCCCGGACCCTTGGATGTGTCTGCTCAATTAATGAGCTTGGATCCAACGCGCCACATATTTTAGCATTTTCCAATTTCTGATTTAATTTCCATTTTATTTCTTTTATTTCATTTTATTTCAAAAAATCATATCTCTCTCATTTTAATTCCAAAAAATATGGGACCAATTGCATTATTTCTCTTTTAATTTCTAGTTTCTAAAAATAATTTTTAATATTTTTTATTTTGTCATTTGATATTTTTTATGAATTTTCTCTTTTCTGGTTATTTTTAATTCATTTTAAATAGTTTTCAATATTCAAAAAATACAAAAAATATTTTCTTAACCTCTTTGAATGATGATGGATCTATGAAAAATATTCTCATCAATTTATTAATTGATTTGAGATTTATTTGAGATTTTAATTCAATTAGTTTATTTTTTAGGCATTTTAATTGATTAAAAATAGTTTCTGGTTTCTAAAAATGCTGGAATTTTTTGTCAAACTTAGTTTGACCTTGTTGAACTTAGGATGATCCATTTGGACTTTTCAAAGTTGATTTGAGATGGATTTGAAGTTTGACATTTAATTGTTTATTTTAAATCAAGTATTATTTTAATTTTGAAAAATACCAAAATTATTTTATTTGTTTCTTGACTTCTAAGTTTCATTTTGCTTCTGTTTACTAGTGTTTGACCTTGGTTTCATCTATCTTTGGTTAATGTGCTTTACTTATTTCATTTGAATCCATTAATGTACATTCTTATTCATCTTCTTCTTCATCTTTTTCTTTTTGATCAATGAGTTAAAGATTGGTGGTTAGCCTTGATGTATAGGAGGTTTAATCTTCCTTGATTCAAATCTAATTTATCTTTATCCAAAGATCAAGTAAATGACTTTGCATTAAGGATAAGTTGCTTCTTAATCAAGCAAAAAACCTAAATCAATACAAGATCATTCTCATTTTCTTTTGGCATGGCAATTTGTAGGAGCTTGGCTCACTAGTCAAGGTCTCTAAATTGTGTTTGTTGCCTATATTTTTATTGACCAGCCTCAGATAGGTGTGACTACTACATTAGTCCACTTACGATTGCTTAACATAGCGCTAAATTGCCTTATGGCACACTAACTCTAACTATTGACCATTAACTTTTAATTCTTGCACTTTAATATTCTTGTACATATTATTCATTTGCTTTTGCCCTTTGCTCACTTGAACACATGTTTATGTTAATGCAATTTGCCTTTTGCTCACTTGAGCACATAATTGTGTATATACTATTGTGCTTGTGTTTTGTGTTGATTGTTGTGAACCAAATGCAAATGGACAAAAGGACTTAGACTTTAGGACATTCCCTATGCAAAATGGAGTCAAAGAGCAACTAGGCCTCATGCCTTTAGAATGCTATAAAAGAAGAAATAATGTCAAAGAGCAACTAGGCCTCATGCCTTTAAAATTCTTAACCTTGAAGATGAACTTGAAAGGATCCTAATCTCTAAACTCATTCTTGTCCATTCTTTGTTTGCATTATGGAACTTTTTTGATATGTGTGTTCTTGTGCTAGGGGTTCTAACTTGAGCCTAATTGAAGAACCATTGTCATGAACATCCAAAGTGAGAGATACAAAAGCCATTGGAAGATTCCTAGGAGCTTGTTGGAATATGTGATTATTGCTTGAGCTACTTGCTTATTTGCTTGCTTATTCCAAAGGATGGGAGCTACTTGGATCATCACTATGATCTCAAGAAGGGAACTCCATTTGTGGTTTTATTTCTCTTCCTTCACCTCTTGTATGATTAGGACTTAGCCATTCTTCTTCTTCCCTCAACTCTAACCCAAGCCAAAACTTTTGTGCAAACATTAACATTTGTTTTCAACATTAGAAACCTAAGCATTATGCTTTTGATTTTCCAAACTTCCTTTTATAACACTTTTTTGAATGACTTCTTAAGTCAGCTTTGACCATATTTTGTAAATACCTTTCATTGGTAAATACAACTCACTCAATTGTTTTTTGTGGTTTCAATGGCCACTCCTTACCAAAAGTTTTTTCATAAACCATAGCTATTAGGTTTGAATTATCCTTGAGTTTGATATAATACTCACCTATATCCTTAGTGATGGACAATGAGTCTTCCATGCTTATTATAGGGTTAACCCCTCACTAGCATGTTGAAGCTATCCTCACATGATGGATTTGTGGTTTTAGGTTGAGTTTTCTCTCTTGGATAACAAAAGACCTTAAGGCTTTTGGACCAATCAATCCATCAACTTGTTTTGAGATTTTTACCCCGAACTACGAGGTTTTGATCCTAATCTTTTTTAAGATGGTACGTAGGCAGTAGGTTTATCCATTCAAACACAAAAATTGTAAATAATTTATACATTCTTTTCTCATCTCCCCAATCACGTTTGCACAAATAAACTTTCACAAATACCAACCTACCTTACAACAATTGTGAAAAGGGCTCCCTAGGAGTACCTAGGATGTTTTGGGTGCTTAAAACCTTCCCATTGCATAACCAACCCCTTTACCCCGATCTCTGACATTTTTATTAGTTTTTGATTTGTTAAAACTTCTCAGTTTTTGTTCGCTTTCTAACCTTTCCTTTGGATAAATAGAAGTGCGGTGGCGACTCGAATTGTATGATTCACTTTTGATTTAGTCAATAAATCTAAAGGTAACGAATACCCCGCTACAGAGAAGTGGTGACTCTACTGGGGAGAACGGATTTCTAGTGGGTTTTGCCTACTTTTCATATTTGTTGTATTGTATGTTTATATTATTTGTGACATATTTTTGTGCAATTTAGGATTACTGTATTGTATGTAATGTATGAATTGCTTGATATCTCAATTTCTTGTGTGCTTGGTGGTCTTTTGTGAGATGAGTTCTGTACCCGAACTCGAGGGCACTTATGATAGGAGAATGGCATAGTCTTGTTGACTTGTGTGGAGTTATTCCTTAGCAAGTTGACTTGCAAGCCCATTCACTGGGTGGAGGTTATGTTGGGATCGATAATGTCACATGAGTAGTCGTGGTTAGGCATTACTCTTTCCAATATATGCCTTAGAAGCCAAGGACCTTAGTTTACCAAGCCCATCTTGGCCTATTTTTTTAGGACGTAGTGCGAAGGTCGTTCAAGTGTAAGATTTGATACGATTGTTACGCGATACTACACTCATAAGAGTCTCTCTTGAGAATATTTTTGGAATACGAGTAGTTGTTTATCCGATAATATCCGAAAGATGGGATGATGACTATGGGAACCTCTTGTAGAACATGATTGGCAGGTTTAAACCCTAGTACACTCCCTTTGGGTGGTTCTTAACCGAGACTCCATGCTCGTGAATTGCAACAAACCCTTGATTCATGGTTGATATGTTCTTGTACATATTTAATATCAATGGAACTTGGGTGTTGATAAGGTGTAAACCATAATCCACCAAAATGGATGATTGATATTAAGGATGACTTGATCCATCCCATGACCTTTGTGTGGTATGCTTTGCTTGATCCTTGAGTGTGATTGTTGCATCCATGCATTCATGCATTCATACACATCCATATCATCAACAATGAGAAAATTTTCAAGGAACTTAAGAGGTCTATTTGCAAATTTTCAGACATGGATAGGAAAAGAAGGAATACGAAGAAGTACAGTTTCAAATAACCCGACTTGAAAGAGTTTAGAGTTTGACATCCTATGTATTAGACTCCTTGGAGTTCAAGGCTCGTCATGGGAAGCTTCTGTCTATTCTTGCTACTTAGGTGGATGAAGGTCTGATGAGCGTATTGGTGCAGTTCTATGATCCCTTGTACCGTTGCTTCACATTTTTGGATTTCCAGCTTTTGCCTACACTTGAGGAGTATGCCTATCTTGTGGGTATACCTATTCTAGATTAGTTGCCGTTCAGTGGCTTGGAGAGGGTTCCCACTTCTCAAGAGATTGCTGATATGTTGCACATAGATGAATCTATTGTGGGTGCTCATATGACTACCAAAGGTGGAATTCAAGGTCTCCCGTCTGATTTCCTCATTGCTCAAGCTACTTTGTATGGGAAGGCCATGAGTGAGGATGCCTTTGAGGCCATATTTGTACTTCTCATCTATGGGCTAGTGTTATTCCCCAACATCGACAAGTTTGTGGATGTGAACGCTATTAGGATTTTCTCTACTCTTAATCCCGTTCCGACTCTGTTGGGTGACACTTACTTTTCTTTGCATATGAGGAATGCAAAGGGTGGTGGTACCATTGTGTGTTGTTTGCCTCTATTGTACAAGTGGTTTATTTCGCACTTGCCACAGGCGGTCGCCTTCAAGGAGAACAAAGGATATCTACGGTGGTCCACGAGACTTATGTCTCTCACTAATGATGATATCTTTTGGAACAACCGTGTATATGATGGTGTGCAGATTATCGAATCTTGTGGTGAATTCTCCAATGTACCTCTTCTTGGTACATGTGGTGGGATTAACTACAACCCCGTTTTAGGACGTTGTCAACTTGGGTTCCCCTTAAAGGATAAACCTAATAACATTCTGTTAGAAGGTGTGTTCTTTCAAGAGGGTAAAGATCCCCAAGGCTTGAAGGGCATGATGGTCAGCGCTTGGCCAAGGATTGTGTTGCTTTGGAACCCTATATCTCTTGGGTTAGGAGGAGAGCTTCTAAGTACCTTATGCCTTATGATTATCCGAGACCTACACCTTTGGTAGTGGCTGGGCCTTCAACCCTCCCTGACCAAGGAGTAGAGGAGTTAAGAGACGAAGATCGTTCACGTGCTTGGATCCATGAACGAGAGGAGCTACTTCAGCAGCTTAGAGATAAGGATGCATTGATAGAGTTTCTTGAGCATCAGGTTATCGACGAGCCTGATGATGTGGTCACTTCTCTTCTTCCTCAGTCTTCTCGGTTTTGGAAGAGGAAGTACGACCGACTCGTCAAAGAGAAGGCAGATATGGAGGCAGCCTATGAGCGAGAGGTGAAGCGGCTTTGTGCAACTTATCTTCCGGTCTCGAGAGCTTTGGACGATTATTTCTAAGGTTCCATAGGATGTTCATTTTCCTTCTCTCTTGTATTGTATTTGGTTACCAAGACTGTACTTCTTTGGTGTAAAAATATTTTCCAGATATTATTGATATGATATTCCCACATATGTCTGAAGGATTAATATTTCCAATATTTACAAATAGGACTCTAAAGTTCCTCTGATAAAAAAATATGCACGAGCATTGCATGCATCATGTGCATAAGCAGGTTTTGCTCCAGGCTTCTTGATTCAGTGGTCTAACTCTGTGCTCTTCATTTATTTTGAAGACAAGCTGACTCACCAGTACTACACCAGAGCCAACTCTTAAAGATTGATGGATCACCTAGAGCAAGAGAACGGAGCGCTGAAGGAGGAAGTGGCCAGATTGACTGCCCTGATGGAGTCTTTCATGGCCGCCCAAAGCCAGTCTACTCCAGCGCCTTCAACTCCTCCCCAGAGGACAGTCATCTCTGAGATTGCCTCTTCGACAGTGCCTGCTGCCAGTGCCCATTTCGCGCCTACTGCTATGCCAGCCGGGTTTCCCTGGGGGATGCCCGCAAATTTTGTTCCTGAGGGTCTCGCCCCAACGTTTGCTTCTCTGCCGACATCTAGCCCGGTCCTTGCTATTCCGCCTCCGGTCATGCGTACTATGCCAAGAGTAGACGACACCATCTATCACTCTGAGCCATCTAGGGGCCCAGACGTGTATGAAAAGGTGGATGCTATGAACAATCAGTTTCTTGAGCTCCGCAAGGAACTCAAAACTCTCAGAGGGAAAGACCTCTTTGGCAAGTCTGCTGCTGAGCTCTGCCTAGTTCCTAATGTTAAGATCCCTGTAAAATTCAAAGTGCCTGACTTTGAAAAGTACAAGGAAATACTTGCCCTCTCAGCCACTTGGTTATGTATGCGAGGAAGATGTCGACTCAGACTCACAATGATCAGCTCCTCATTCATTATTTTCAAAACAACCTGTCTGGTGCCGCCCTGAGATGGTACATGGGTTTGGACAGCGCAAACATCCGATCCTTCAATGACCTTGGTGAAGCTTTCGTCAAGCAGTACAAATATAACGTGGATATGGCTCCCGATAGGGATCAATTGAGGGCCATGTCCCAGAAGGACAAGGAAACTTTCAAGGAGTACGCCTAGAGGTGGCGCAAACTAGCTGCACAGATTGTGCCTCCGCTGGAAGAGAAAGAAATGACCAAGATCTTCCTGAAGACCTTGAGCTCATTCTATTATGAGCGGATGATTGCCAGCGCTCCTTCTGACTTCACCGAGATGGTGAATATGGGGATGCGTCTAGAGGAAGGAGTCAGGGAAGGGCGCCTAACTAGAGAAGAAGGCTCTTCTGCCAAACGATATGGGGCGTTTGGGAAGAAGAAAGATGGTGAGGAACATGTTGTAACCTCTCATATCAAATCCAAAAGACCCTCTATGAAGAGGAAGACCGTGCGTCCCACCGGTAATCAGCATCAGGTGGCTCATATAGCACCTGTTTTCAAAGAAAACCAACACTATCAGCATAATAATCATTATTAGCAACAACAACATCCACAATATCAACAACAACAGCATCGTCCTCAATAGCAGGCCTACCAGCCTCGAAACAATAATCAAACCAGTACCAGCTATGATAGGAAAAGGGTCAGTTTTGATCCTATTCCCATGACCTATGCAGAGCTCTATCCTTCTTTGATAGAGAGGAAACTGATCACTCCACGTGATCCACCTGCTATACCTACCAACCCTCAGTGGTGGTATAAGCCCGAGCTACATTGTGTTTATCATTCCGGTGCTCCCGGACATGATGTGGAGAACTGCTATCCGCTGAAGACCAAGGTTGAAGACCTTGTTAGGAGCGGAATATTGTTTTTCGAGGACGTAGGTCCTAACGTCAAGAAGAACCCATTGCCCGAGCATGGGAAATCTGCTGTCAACATGGTTCAGGGTTGCCCTGGCAAGTATAAGGTCCGATATGTCAGCCATATCCGACAATCATTGGTCGAGATGCACAGACTTTTGTGTGGATACAGTCACTACGAGCATGACCATGACAGATGTCGCGTTTGCACTGTCAATGAGAGAGGATGTCTTCAAGTTCGAAAGGACATCCAAGAAATGTTGGACGAAGGTGTAATTGAAATACTTCAGAATCGCGATGAGGATGATGAAGTCAATGTGATATCGCCAGTATTCAGGATTCCTGAGCTTGTTGTCATCCGATATGATGGCAGCAAGCAGAAGTCTTCTCCTGCTCTCATAATCAAGCCAGCTGGCCCTGTGCCATATTCTTTTGATAAGGTTGTTCCATATCGTTACAATGTTATTGCATTGGAAGATGGGAAGGAGGTGCCCTTGCCCTCTACCTCTATTGTTAATATCGCTGATGTCAGCGGCCTGACCCGTAGTGGTTGCATTTTCTCGGCACCGCCGAAACCCCAGGCTGACACCAGAAGGGCTAATGTTGTTGATTGTGTTGTTCGTCCGATTGGAAATTCTGTTATTTCTCCGAATCCGGCACTTGTTGCTAATAAACATGTCTCCACTGTTGTTAAAACTCCTGTCCTTGCTGGCCAGAATGGCATGATGAAAGAGGACTACGATGAGATGCTGAGGCTCATCAAGAGGAGTGAATACAACGTTGTAGATCAGCTTCTACAAACGCCATCAAAGATCTCTGTGCTATCATTGTTAATGAACTCTGAACCATACCGTGAAGCTCTCAGAAGGTGTTGGACGTGTCGTATGTAGATCATGATGTCACCATAGAAAAATTTGATAGTATTGTTGCAAACATTACCGCTTCTAACAATTTGAGTTTCTGCGATGTTGATCTCCCTGAGGAGGGAAGAGACCACAATTTGGCACTTCATATTTCAATGAATTGCAAAGATGATGCCATGTATAATGTGCTGGTAGACACTGGATCATCACTGAATGTGTTGCCAAAATCCATTCTCGCTAGACTATCTTATCAGGGGCCTCCCATGAGGCAGAGTGGAGTGGTCGTCAAAGCTTTTGATGGATTGCGCAAAACTGTGATTGGTGAGGTTGAGCTCCCAGTCAAGATTGGACCAAGTGACTTCCATATCACTTTTCAGATCATGGATATCCACCCATCATATAGCTGTTTGTTGGGCAGACCATGGATTCACGAGGCAGGCGCCATGACATCCACCCTACACCAAAAATTGAAATTTGTCAAGAACAAAAACCTGGTGGTGGTAGGGGGAGAGAAGGCTCTCTTGGTTATCCATTTGTCTTCCTTTTCTTATATAGAAGCTGAGGACGAGGTTGGGACTCCGTTCCAAGCTTTGTCTATTGCTGAACCTTCTAAGAAAGGAACTTCTTCATTTACGTCCTACAATGATGCGAAGTTGGCCATTGAGCATGGCGCAACTACTGGCTTAGGACAAATGATCAAGTTGGAAGACAATAAATCTCGGGCTGACATAGGGTATTCTTCGAGCACTTTCAACAAGCATGGGCTGTTTCAGAGTGGTGGTTTCATCCACACCGTCCAAGACGAGGATGCTGCTGCTGTTGTGGAAGAGGATGCAGAGGAAGATTCTGGCAACTTTGTCATCCCTGGAGGGGTCTGCAATAACTGGGTCGCTATTGATGTTCCGACAGTTGTCCATAAGTCAACGTAATATTCATTTTTGTTTAAAAACCCTTCTCCCATGCCAAAAGGAGAAGTGATGACATTGTCGGCTCATAAATACAATGATATTCATTCAATAAATTCATGTTAAATGTTTGTTTTCCAAATTATTTTCGCTTTTTGCTTTTTGCATGAAATTGGTGATCACATAAAACCTTTAAAATAGAATAAAATCAATCTTTTCATCTGCATAATAATTTGCCTTGTTTGAATTCTAAAATCTCTTTTATATCCAAAATCATTATGCAGGTTGATCAAACCCATTGAACATAATGATCCAACACCATCTCCCAACTTTAAGTTCCCTGTATTTGAGGCCTAAGAAGATGATGTTGAAGAGATTCCTGATGAGATTACCCGTCTACTTGAGCACGAAGAGAAGGTCATTCAGCCACATCTTGAGAATCTGGAAACAATCAACTTGGGGTCTGAAGACTGTGTGCGAGAAGTGAAGATTGGGGCACTCCTGGAAGAATCTGTCAAGGAGGGGTTGATTGATTTGCTACGAGAATACGTCGACGTCTTTGCCTGGTCATATGAAGACATGCCTGGTCTGGATACTGATATCGTGCAACATTTCCTGCCTTTGAAGCCTGAGTGCGTACCTGTGAAGCAGAAGCTCAGAAGAACTTATCCTGACATGGCGGTGAAGATCAAAGAAGAAGTTCAGAAGCAAATTGATGCGGGGTTTCTAGTGACTTCTACATATCCTTAATGGGTGGCTAATATTGTGCCCGTGCCTAAGAAAGATGGAAAAGTCCGAATGTGTATGGACTATAGAGACTTGAATAAAGCTAGTCCGAAAGATGATTTTCCACTACCACATATTGATATGTTGGTAGATAATACAGCTAAATTCAATGTCTTCTCATTTATGGACGGATTTTCCGGTTATAATCAGATCAAGATGGCACTCGAGGATATGGAGAAGACGACATTCATCACACCTTGGGGAACATTCTGTTATTGAGTGATGCCCTTCGGTTTGAAAACGCCGGAGCCACGTATCAACGAGCTATGACTACCTTGTTTCACGATATGATGCACAAGGAGATCGAGGTATATGTTGATGACATGATTGCAAAGTCAAGAACGGAAGTTGAACATGTAGAGCACTTGTTGAAGCTTTTTCAGCGTTTGAGGAAGTATAAGCTTCATCTAAATCCTAACAAGTGTACATTTGGAGTCCGTTCTGGCAAGCTATTGGGCTTTATTGTCAGTGAGAAAGGTATTGAGGTTGATCCTGCCAAGGTCAAAGCAATACAAGAGATGCCTGCGCCCAAAACTGAGAAGCAAGTCCGAGGTTTTCTTGGCCGCTTGAATTATATATCTAGATTTATATCCTACATGACTGCCACATGTGCGCCAATATTGAAGCTCCTCCGGAAAGATCAACATCATGATTGGACCAAGGATTGCCAGAAGGCCTTTGATAGTATTAAAGAGTATCTATCTGAGCCTCTGATTCTGTGTCCTCCTGTGGAAGGGAGACCCTTTGAGAAGCCTGCTTTAACTGGGAGGATTGCCCGTTGGCAGATGCTGATGTCTGAGTATGATATTGAGTATCGAGCTCAGAAAGCTATTAAAGGTAGTATCTTGGCTGACCACTTGGCACATCAACCAATTGAGGATTATCAGTCAGTTCAGTATGACTTCCCAGATGAGGAAATTCTGTATTTGAAAATGAAAGATTGCGATGAGCCTACGCTCGATGAAGGGCCAGAGCCTGGTTCCCGATGGAGCATGGTGTTTGATGGCGCTGTAAATCAATATAGAAATGGTATTTGGGCAGTGATTATTACTCCTCATGGCACACATTTTCCTTTTACAGCAAGACTAACTTTCAAATGCACGAATAATATGGCGGAGTATGAGGCCTGTATTATGGGTTTGGAAGAATGTATTGATCTTAAGATCAAGCATCTTGATGCTTATGGTGATTCGGCCCTTGTTGTTAATCAGATTAAGGGTGAATGAGAGACGAATCAGCCTGGCCTCATCCCATATAGAGATTATGCGAGGAGGATTTCAACTTTCTTTACTGAGGTTGACTTCCACCATATTCCTCGAGATGAGAATCGGATGACAGATGCTCTTGTTACGCTTGCTTCGATGATTGTGGTGAGACTCTGGAATGAGGTCCCCAATATCACTGTGATGCGCTTGGATAGACCAGCTCATGTATTTACAGTAAAAGAAGTGAAAGATGATAAGCCATGGTATTATGATATCAAGGGTTTTCTTCAGAGTCAGATTTACCCGCTTGGGACATCTATGAAAGATAGGAAGACTTTAAGGAGATTATCCGACAGTTTCTACCTCAATGGCGATGTGCTTTATAAGAGGAATTTTGACATGGTTCTGCTCAGATGCGTGGATAGACACGAAGCAGACCTGTTGATGACTGAAGTCCATGAGGGTTCATTTGGTACTCATTCCAATGGACATGCCATGGCAAAGAAGATGTTGAGAGCAGGCTACTATTGGCTGACGATGGAGTCTGATTGCTGCAAATATGTGAAGAAATGCCATAAGTGTCAGATTTATGCGGATAAGATTCATATTCCCCAAACACTTCTGAATGTGATTTCATCACCATGGCCTCTCTCTATGTGGGGAATTGATATGATTGGCATGATAGAACCGAAAGCGTCCAACGGTCAAAGATTTATTCTTGTAGCAATCGATTACTTCACCAAGTGGGTTGAAGCGGCATCATATGCAAACGTGACCAGGCAGGTGATAGTGAAATTTATCAAGAATCAACTCATATGCCGTTATGGTGTGCCAGACAAGATCATTACTGATAATGGATCTAACTTGAACAACAAGATGATGAGAGAGCTATGTAGTGAGTTCAAGATAGCACATCATAATTTTTCTCCTTATAGACCCAAGATGAATGGGGCTGTTGAAGTTGCTAACAAGAATATTAAGAAGATTATCTAGAAGATGGTTGTTACATACAAAGATTGGCATGAGATACTGCCATTTACTTTGCATGGATATCGTACATCTGTCTGCACTTCAACAGGGGTAAACCCTTTCTCTCTTGTTTACGGCATGGAGGCTGTGCTCCCAGTAGAGGTGGAGATCCCATCAATGAGAGTCTTGATGGAATCCAAGCTGACTGAGGCTGAATGGGTTCAGAGTCGTTATTACCAGCAGAATTTAATTGAAGAGAAGAGATTGACTGCCATGTGTCATGGTCAGTTATATCAATAAAGGATGAAGAAATCCTTTGATAAGAAGGTCAAGCCTCGTGTGTTCCGAGAAGGTGACCTTGTGCTCAAGAAAGTCTTGTCTTTCGCGCCCGATTCCAGGGGCAAGTGGACTCTAAACTATGAAGGTTCATATGTTGTTAAGAGAGCATTTTCAGGAGGTGCTTTGATGCTTACAACTATGGATGGGGAGGATTTCACTCATCCTGTGAATTCAGATGCAGTCAAGAAATACTTCACCTAAAATAAAAACAGAATAGCCCGCTAAGTTGAAAACCCGAAAGGGCGGCTTAGGCAAAAATGAGCATCTCGGTGGATTGAAAACCCGAAAGGCCGATCCAGGCAAAAGTTAGAGACATAAATAAATAAATATATGCATCCCGCTAGATTGAATACCTTACCCTGGGGAAATCTAGGCAAAAATTAGGGATTTGGCAAGTAACTGCATCCTGACAAGACTTTGTTCTACAATTGTCATCTGTCAAGGAATTTCGCTCAGTCATCGTCAACTGAAGCTTCAAATACATGGGATTCAGAGTTGGTGGAGAAATGGTCATTATGTTCAATGTAGCCCTTTTCCAATATATATCACCAATTTCAAATTTGTAAAGATCCATGGAGTCTTGCCATTTGCAGACCACCATTCCATCAAATAAATTTGAGCCTTTATCCAATTCTTTGCACTCTTATTTGTTTCTGTTCAATAAATACTTGCATGTTTTAATTGATAAAATATCATTGTTTTAAATAAATAAAACTTTCATAAAATTGTTTTAAACAAAGTGAACATTCACAATGACAAAAAGGATAATTGGGACATCTTCAGTGCTCTCCCAAGGATGGTATGATCTCCAAAAGGGTAAGACGTTTGTTCATATTCCTGGAATACTTGTATTATCTCTATTTTCTTTCAGGTTGCTTCCTCCGCAAGCGCAGAAGAAGTTAAGCATCACCAAGTTCCCCATAGAGTTTGGAGCTTTGGTCCTTTTTGTTTGGAGGAGTATATTTCTAACATCCCACCAAATCCCTAGAGAAATTGGAGTTTGGTCTCAATCTTCTAGCTCCTCAGTGAGGCTGGATCTAGCATTTGTGTTATCAATTATATGGTTGTCATCCCTTGTGCGGACTGACCTAAAATCCCTTATAAGTTGATAAATTAACATGCTATCTTTTCAAGGAAGTTAGTACTCCCTCATTCAGATCGGAATTCTCCCGCAGAGTGAGCAGGAAATCCCTGGCACGAGTGGGATTCTCCTCAATTTGGTTTGTAGCTTTCCCCATGGATTCGCCTACATTAATCTCCAGCAGGTTTGGCTTTGTTCATCCTCAGCAGGGTTGATCCTATTTAACTCCTCAGTACGGTCATCAACAGTGTTTCCCCAGTGGAGTTGTCTGGTCAGAGCCTTTTTGTTATTTTTCCTCCTGAGCAGAGTGGATGACGCAAATGTTTATTTTCTATCCCCAACGAAGTGGTGTTTCTCTCCTCCTCAACAGAGATTGTTTCTCCAGCAGTGCGAGGAAATATATTGGTTTTGGAACTTTTGACTAGTGGTTGGTCCCCGCAGAGTTTCAATTCTCTCTCCTTGATAATTTCCCCCCAGTAGAGTTGTTTCTACGACGGATCTTATCCGTGTTCAGCCTCCTCAGCCGAGACTTTTCTTGATTGCAGTTTGGCGTTGGAACTTCTGAGGAAGACGTGTTGATTCCTTCCCCAGCGGAGCGACTGGTTCCCTTTCTCCTTAGCAGAGATATTTCCTTCTGTAATTAGAGGTGAATATTGTTGGATGTGCTTCTGTTTGGCGGTTGTCCCCACAGAATTCTACATCACCTCCTGATAAGATCCCCAGTAGTCGCTTCTCTGTTTGGCTGTGATCCTTTGTTTGTTCCCAACAGCGTTCTCTGATCCTCGGTGATCCCCTAGCAGTAGTCTTTGTTCTTCTGCAGAGATTAGTGTTTCCTGGTATCTGTTGCCCCCCATCAGATTGGGAGTATCCCCAGCGGGCCTGGCTATCTCTTTCGAGATGTAGTACCGGATGTTTGTCCATTAATTCTTGGACCTGGTTGTGTTAGATATGTCTGTTTGTCAGCATCAATCATACATAAACCACGCATATACATGCATAATTATAACATTCAGATATTCATGTTGCATTCTTTGCCATATATCTTTGTTTGTTGTCTTTTGCTAGTTGGTGATATATATTTCCCCGAGCAGATGTTTGTGTCTGATCTCTCCATATAGAGTCAGCCTCATATGCAGAAAGTGTCTACCCTTTCTTCTATACTCCCCACTGAGTTATGTCCTCGTGGATGATTATTATTTCTGTTTTCTCTCAAAACATGTACTGGGATGGAATTACTCCCCTGAGTTATATCCTCATAGGTTGGAGTCTTTTTCTTTGTGTCTCTCTAGTTCGATCCTAGATTGACTACTCTTGTTATTTCCCGTGGCGCTTCCCCATAGTCTAGATGAATGATTACCCAGTAACCGGTAATTGCCCATCTTTTGCCCAGCGGAAGTTGTTGTGGCCTTCTACCCTCATACCGGTAGTTATAATTCCTATATTTGTGGTTTTCTACCCTCATACCAGTAGTTGTAAACCCCATTTTATCCCCTTGAAGAGTTAACCCTTGTTGCTCATCCTAACCGATGGCGGTTACTCTCTTCTGTGGTTTTCTACCCTGTATCCGGTAGATGTAATCCCCTCTTTGTTGGTTATCTTTATCCAATATTCGGTATTGATATTCCTTCACCTTTTGAGTATATCTCCCAGTAACCGGTGATATATCTCTTGGATAATTGCTCTGATAAAGCAATTTATCCCCGGCGAGTCATCTTTCATTTACCCTTGATTGGTAATGATCGTTTCTCCCCTTGATTAGTCTTCATTTTATACCCAGTAGTCGGTATCCCGATGTCCCTTCTTTTCGGTCGATTTATCCTTTATTAACCCAGTAACCGGTTGTGGATAATCTTCCATGCGAGTATGTTATCTACGTATTGACGGTAATAGATAATATATCTCATGCACTCTTCAGTCGAAGTCTTTGTCTTCCCCAATCGAGTAAGATTCGTATTTCTTTATGGAATCGGATGTCCATCCTGTAATCGAGTTTGCTTGTTCGGCCCTCCTTTCGGATGATGAGTGTTTTGGGAATATTCCCCAATTCACGCCTTGGTTGATCACCTATTATATGCCCAGTAACCGGTATCCCTGGTGTTCCTTCCCCCCTGCTCCCTATTATGACTTTTTGTCTCCTGTGGATTCAGATTTTCCTGAGTCGAAATACACCTTTTTAGGTCTTCCTCAGATGTCTTGGATGATTAATATCTCTCACCCTTATACCGGTCTTAGATATTCATTCTCCCCGAGCGTGTTGTTCTCTCGCCCTTATACTGGTGTTGATCATATGTCTCTTTGAGCTTATTACCCAGTAACCTGTAATACCTCATTTTTGTTATTGCCTCAGCTGAGTCCTTTGTGGACATTCCCAGCCTGAGTCCCTTTGGTGGATTTCCCCCATCGGTGTCCGGATTTTTATCCGAAGTATCCTTTGTGGATAGTTTTGCTGTATTGGCATATTCCCCAATACATTGCATCTTTGCATTAGCTTGAGTCTTTCCATCGATTTATTTGCATGGAAATCCCTTCGTGTCTTTCAGCAAGTTTCAAGTCGTGACCTGCTCACGCATTTATCCCATTTTTTTCCATTTAGAGTCCCCAGAGTCTCTGCTCCATTTATGAGCATATTACTCATATGGAATTTCAGTCTCTCCTGATTTCTTTTTCCTTTGTGGACATATATCCCCACAGAGCATTAATTTTTCATACATACATTTGCATCATGAGGTATCTTAGGGACCAAAATTCGTCTCTTTGTTATTATTTAAGCCCATTCTACCTCGTCGAGACGATGATTTTAACTTTCATATCTCTGGCTAGAATGACCTTAAATAGGGGCATCTGTAAGACCCTAATTTTGACCCTAAGATCCCTCATGGCATTATATCATTGCATTTTGCATTTTGCCTCAAGGATCATAGCATCTTGGCTCCTTAACCCTAGGGTGGGACTTTTGTGAGTTGGTTTGAGACCACCCAGCCTGCTTGAATTGTATATCATTTCTTTTCTTCCTTTTTTTAATAACCAAAAGCACAAAAATATGTCACTAACATCTTTTATTTTGTAGCTTGAGCAATCATAATATCCAAGGCTCCTAGGAGACCCTATGCTCATTGATATGGCTAGGTGAAGATGAAAGCAAGCATGAAAATGGTTCACAAAGCTCTCAATCATTATATATGCCTCCCAAGTATCTCAATTTGTCAATTTGATCAAAGCAAACCAAAGGGGCTTGAGGATTGTTTCCCAAGGAAACCCTAATTCATCTATGCATCAACTGTGCCTTGCTCATGAAGCAACCTCCACCCATGATCAAATACAATCAAGGGAAGTTATTTCAATAATAATTTCATGCATATTTGAGCTCATTTGGGTGTCCTCAATCATCAATTCGTCAAGATTTGAGGTATGGACTTGAGAAGTTATTCAGTCAATTCATCTGACTATTTTGAAATACACTGAGACCTAACTTTTAATGTATTTGTCAAATGAAGATGACCCCAAGTGAAAAAATGTTCTTAAGAACCATATGAACAACTTTTATGTTCATCAAAAATTGATTTAAATCTTGGAAGATCATCATACATTTCAAAATATTATAGGTCATTTTGACTGAAACCCTAATTTTGGGTCAACTTCCCAAGGACATAACTTACTCTTTTTTTTATGATTTTGAGGTGGGATCAAATGCATTGGAAAGTTTAAGATGTCTACTTCATTTGTTATGTTGAACAAATTTTCATAATCCTAAAAGAAATACATGTGATAATGCAAAACATTATAGGTCACTTTAGACCAAAGGCATTGAAATGTGAAAAAGTCCAACTTCAAGTGCCCATAATTTTCTCATCAAAAGTCCAAATGATGAAAAATTTGAGTCCAAATTGATTTCCTTGAAAATATATTCAAGTTTTATGTTTAAGATTTTTCCATTTGAAGCTTGCATCATTGAAACAGAAGGGCTTGAAGTTGGTCATTTTTGGAAATTTTCACATGCACATGTTTTGCACCTTGGCCTTGCTTCATCTTCATCTTGGTTGATTATCAGACTCAAAATTTCTTGGCCTTGCTTCATCTTCATCTCTAGACCACACTGCAATCAATAGCTAAGAGGAATTGTGCTCCATAGATCCACATTTCAGAGGTGGATGTTCAAATTTTTCTTCTTCGAAACTCACTTATTGTTGCTTGTTTCTTGCATTTATTGGTTTGGCTGAAGTCCTCTCATCAGAGGCAATTGAACTGTGCTTTTAATTTTGAAAATTCATTGAGTTCAAGTTGAACACCATTATTTTCCACCTCTGATTTCTCTTTCCATGGAGGTCTAGAGTGAAAATAAATGGCACAGGGGTGATGTACATCACCTCAGCTTTCCATTGTTATGACCTAATCTCCAGATCTAATCAGAGTCGCGTGATGCATTTTCCAGATCTAATCTCCACTCTTCATTGTTATGACCTTTTTAATGGCCTTGTGTATCTCAGTTGACCAAGGTGTTTGGTGCGCGCGCATGCCTGGACCCTTGGATGTACCAGCTCAATTAATGAGTTTTGATCCAACGCGCCACATATTTTAGGATTTTCCAATTTCTGATTTAATTTCCATTTTATTTCTTTTATTTCATTTTATTTCAAAAAATCATATATCTCTCATTTTAATTCCAAAAAATATGGGACCAATTGCAGTATTTCTCTTTTAATTTCTAGTTTCTAAAAATGATTTTTAATATTTTTTATTTTGTCATTTGATATTTTTTATGAATTTTCTCTTTTCTGGTTATTTTTAATTCATTTTAAATAGTTTTCAATATTCAAAAAATACAAAAAATATTTTCTTAACCTCTTTGAATGATGATGGATCTATGAAAAATATTCTCATCAATTTATTAATTGATTTGTGATTTATTTGAGATTTTAATTCAATTATTTATTTTTTAGGTATTTTAATTGATTAAAAATAGTTTCTGGTTTCTAAAAATGCTGGAATTTTTTGTCAAACTTTGTTTGACCTTGTTGAACTTAGGATGATCCATTTGGACTTTTCAAAGTTGATTTGAGATGGATTTGAAGTTTGACATTTAATTGTTTATTTTAATTCAAGTATTATTTTAATTTTGAAAAATACCAAAATTATTTTATTTGTTTCTTGACTTCTAAGATTCATTTTGCTTCTGTTTACTAGTGTTTGACCTTGGTTTCATCTATCTTTGGTCAATGTGCTTTATTTATTTCATTTGAATTCCATTAATATACATTCTTATTCATCTTCT
Source organism: Lathyrus oleraceus (assembly GCF_024323335.1). Lineage (NCBI taxonomy): Eukaryota > Viridiplantae > Streptophyta > Magnoliopsida > Fabales > Fabaceae > Lathyrus > Lathyrus oleraceus. Next base: position 74,685,986 of record NC_066580.1, on the reverse strand, counting down.
TCTTCATCTTTTTCTTTTTGATCAATGAGTTAAAGATTGGTGGTTAGCCTTGATGTATAGGAGGTTTAATCTTCCTTGATTCAAATCTAATTTATCTTGATCCAAAGATCAAGCAAATGGATTTGCATTAAGGATAAGTTGCTTCTTAATCAAGCAAAAAACCTAAATCAATACAAGATCATTCTCATTTTCTTTTGGCATGGAAATTTGTAGGAGTTTGGCTTACTAGTCAAGGTCTCTAAATTGTGTTTGTTGCCTATATTTTTATTGACCGACCTCAGATAGGTGTGACTACTACATTAGTCCACTTACGATTGCTTAACATAGCGCTAAATTGCCTTATGGCACACTAACTCTAACTATTGACCATTAACTTTTAATTCTTGCACTTTACATTAATGCAATTTAATATTCTTATACATATTATTCATTTGCTTTTGCCCTTTGCTCACTTGAGCACATGTTTATGTTAATGCAATTTTCCTTTTGCTCACTTGAGCACATAATTGTGTATATACTATTGTGCTTGTGTTTTGTGTTGATTGTTGTGAACCAAATGCAAATGGACAAAAGGACTTAGACTTTAGGACATTCCCTATGCAAAATAGAGTCAAAGAGCAACTAGGCCTCATGCCTTTAGAATGCTATAAAAGAAGAAATAATGTCAAAGAGCAACTACGCCTCATGCCTTTAGAATGCTTAACCTTGAAGATGAACTTGAAAGGATCCTAATCTCTAAACTCATTCTTGTCCATTCTTTGTTTGCATTATGGAACATTTTTTATGTGTGTGTTCTTGTGATAGGGGTTCCAACTTGAGCCTAGTTGTAGAACCATTGTCATGAACATCCAAAGTGAGAGATACAAAAGCCATTGGAAGATTCCTAGGAGCTTGTTGGAATATGTGATTGATTGCTTGAGCTACTTGCTTATTTGCTTGCTTATTCCAAAGGATGGGAGCTACTTGGATCATCACTATGATCTCAAGAAGGGAAATCCATTTGTGGTTTTATTTCTCTTCCTTCACCTCTTGTATGATTAGGACTTAGCCATTCTTCTTCTTCCTTCCACTCTAACCCAAGCCAAAACTTTTGTGCAAACATTAACATTTGTTTTCAACATTTGAAACCTAAGCATTATGCTTTTGATTTTCCAAACTTCCTTTTATAACACTTATTTTAAATTGAATTCTTAAGTCAACTTTGACCATATTTTGTAAATACCTTTCATTGGTAAATACAACTCACTCAATTGTTTTTTGTGGTTTCAATGGCCACTCCTTACCAAAAGTGTTTTTATAAATCATAGCTATTAGGTTTGAGTTATCCTTGAGTTTGATATAATGCTCACCTATATCCTTAGTGATGGACAATGAGTCTTCCATGCTTATTATAGGGTTAAACCCTCACTAGCATGTTGAAGCTATCCTCACATGGTGGATTTGTGGTTTTAGGTTGAGTTTTCTCTCTTGGATAACAAAAGACCTTAAGGCTTTTGGACCAATCAATCCATCAACTTGTTTTGATATTTTTACCCCGAACTACGAGGTTTTGATTCTAATCTTTTTTAAGATGGTACGTAGGCAGTGGGTTTATCCATTCAAACACAAAAATTGTAAATAATTTGTACATTCTTTTCTCATCTCTCCAATCACGTTTTCACAAATAAACTTTCACAAATACCAACCTACCTTACAACAATTGTGAAAAGGGATCCCTAGGAGTACTTAGGATGTTTTGGGTGCTTAAAACCTTCCCATTGCATAACCAACCCCCTTTCCCCGATCTCTGACATTTTTATTAGTTTTTGATTTGATAAAACTTCTCGGTTTTTGTTTGCTTTCTAACCTTTTCTTTGGATAAATAGAAGTGCGGTGGCGACTCGAATTGTATGATTTACTTTTGATTTAGTCAATAAATCTAAAGGTAACGAATACCACACTACAATGGGTATAATAAAAAGCTTTCAAAAAACATATTTTACTTTGATATCGAAACGTCGAAGGGGCCGTAATCTTTCAATACTATATCCCGAGCAAAGCACAGGGTCCATAAATCAATAATCACAACTTAATCAAAATGGAAATCTCTTCCCTTCAAATTATATGACATAGTCCCAGACAACAAGAGTATCATGGCCTGGTCCATGGACATATCAAAATCTCAAGGGGTTAGAGAGTCGAAATGTCATTAAAACACTGAATCTCACAAAGACATTTCATACGCACATCATAAAAGAGGTGTCAACACAAATACTGTTGGAAATCCCCCAAAACCTATGGAGAATTTCAATCAATCTTGATGAACAAGATTGTTATTACCCACACAATGACAATGAAAAGAAAGGAACAATGAAGAAAGAGAGAGTGTATAGAACAATGAAGGAGAAGAGTAATATAATTCTGCAGAGTTTCTCTCTGCCCACAAACTGTGGAAAACTTCTTATTCACTTTGCAACTGCAAAATACTGTGAATTACAAGTTTTGTGAATTCTCTATTCACCTATGTTTCAAAATAAGTTTACTCCCTCTATTTATAGATTTAGATTAACTTGGACCTCAAGCCAAAGCCCAAAACTATAAAAGCCCAAAATAGCTAACACTACTTAACACACTAGGTGGTTGGACACTTCCTTGCTCTGTCGAGCAACCTGCTCCGACATAAGGAATTACAATTCAACATGCCACCTAATTCATTGTGTCTAAGCTATCTACATTCATCATGGCTCTTAATCTTCTGAACACTTCGACCTGCACTCCCTTCGTCATGATGTTTGTAATCTGATTTTAGTTCTGTAGTGTTCCACAATCATCTTCCCATCTACTACCTGCTCTCGAAGATAATGGAACCTCATCTCGATGTGCTTGCTTCGACCATGTGCTATCGGATTCTTCGCCAGATTGATAGTTGAAATGTTGTCGATCTTCATGGTAATTGCTCCATGACTCTTCGTTGTTATCTCTTCGATCAGATTCACCATCCATGTTGCTTGACATGCACAAGGAGAAGCAACTATGTATTCTGCTTTGCATGAAGATAATGCCACTACTCGCTCTTTTCTCGAACTCCAAGCAACTTGTGCACCACCTAGCATAAACACATAACCAGCTGTGGATTTTCGATCCTCAGCGTCACTACACCAACTTGAATGGGTGTATCCCACTAATTTGCATTCTTTTCCTTCATCAGCTGCAGGAAACAAAATGCCATAGTCGAGAGTTCCTTTCAGATACCTTAGTATCCTCTTCGCCGCTGCTAGATGTGATACCTTTGGCTTCTGCATGAACCTACTCACCATACCTACACTGTATGTTAAGTCAGGCCTTGTGTGACAAAGGTATCGAAGTGACCCAATAAGTCTTTTGTATTGGGTTGGATTGACATCATCCTCATCTGAATCTTTCGACAGTTGTAATCTGGGCTCAGCTGGAGTCGAAGTTGGGTTGCAATCTTGCATCTCAAATCTCTTGAGAATCTCGCCTGCATACCTTCTTTGATGCATCATCAAACCTCTATCGCTCTTGTAGAATTCGATGCTAAGAAAATATGAAATGTCACCCAGATCTGACATTTCGAATTCCTTGTTGAGATCACCTTTGAAGTCTTCGATCTCCTTCTTGCAGCTACCTATTATCAATAGGTCATCGACATAGAGGCATAGTATAAGAGATTCACTCTTGCTTCTTCTTACATATACTCCATGTTCAGATTTGCACTTCACGAATTCCTTCTCCCTTAGAAAGCCATCTATCTTCTAATTCCAAGCTCTTGGAGCTTGTTTAAGTCCGTACAGGGCTTTATGCAGCCTGTACACCTTTCTTTCTTCGCCATGTTTCACAAACCCAACTGGTTGTGCAACATAAACTTCTTCTTCTAAGGGGCCATTAAGGAATGCACATTTCACATCTATCTGACACATCTACCAGTTGTTCATGTTTGTTAGACCAACAATCAACCTGATTATTTCGATCCTAGCAACAGGTGCAAAAACTTCATCGAAGTCAATTCCTTCTTTATGAAGAAATCCTTCCGCCACAAGTCTCGCCTTGTGTTGAGTCACTTCTCATTTGGGATTCAACTTCACCTTGTATACCCACTTCACATCGATTGCCTTCTTATTTTGGGGCAATTCGACAATATTTTGCGATCAATCCTTGACAAGGAAAAATTGTCTGGGACAAATTTTCTGGATTGGCACCGAAATCTGAGGATTGTCCTCAAACATGATAGAAAGTTGTATGTCTTGGAGAAACCTGTTCCTGAAGAGGAACCTCCTAGTTCTGCACCTAAGGCAGAAAGAGATGCTTATAAGAAGCATGTCGATGATGCCAATGAAACTGCTTGTCTCATGCTAGCTACCATGAACTCAGAATTGCAAACGCAACATGTGAACATGGCAGCGTTCGATATGATCGAACACCTGAAGATGCTCTATCAAGAGCAAGCAAGGCATGAAAGGTTTGAAGTTTCAAAAGCCCTTTTTCAAGGAAAGTTAGCTAAGGGAGCCCCTGTAGGTCCCCATGTGCTCAAGATGATTGGGTATGTGGAAAACCTTGAGAGGTTGGGTTTTCCCCTCGGAAAGGAACTTGCGACTGATTTGATCTTGCAATCATTGCCAGATAGATTCAGTCAATTTGTCCGAAATTTCAATATGAATGATATGGACAAATCTGTTCCTGAACTGCTAGCCATGTTAAGAACTAGTGGAGGCATAGCAAAGGAAGGCACCTGCTTCCATTGCGGTAAGACCGAACACTGGAAGAGAAACTGCCCAAAGTACCTGCAAGATAAGAAGAATGGAGTAGAGACTTCAATTTCAGGTATTTTTGTTATTGAAATTAATTTATCTACTTCTGCATCATGGGTATTAGATATTGGATGCGGTTCTCACATTTGTACCAATGTGTAGGGGCTAAAAAGGAGTAGAGATTTGGCAAAAGGTGAAGTTGACCTACGAGTTGGCAATGGAGCAAAGGTTGCTGCTTTAGCCGTAGGAACTTATGTATTGACTTTACCTAGTGGTTTAATAATTCAGTTAGAGAACTGTTATTATGTACCTGCAATTAGCAGGAATATTATTTCCGTTTCTTGTTTGGACAAGTTTGGTTTTTCATTTATAATAAAGAACAATTGTTGCTCAATTTATTTGAATGATATATTCTATGCTACTGCACAAATGAACAATGGACTATATGTCCTTGATCTTGAAATGCCTATTTATAAAATTAATACTAAAAGGATGAAACCTAATGAGTTAAATCCAACTTACCTTTGGCATTGTCGATTAGGCCACATAAATGAGAAACGCATTTCCAAACTCCATAAAGATGGACTCTTGGACTCTTTTGATTATGAATCATATGAGACATGCAGATCTTGTTTAATTTGAAAGATGACAAAGTCTCCATTCACAGGAAAAGGTGAAAGAGCTAATGATCTTTTGGCCCTCATACATACTGATGTATGTGGACCACTGAACATACCAGCCAGAGGAGATTTTCAGTACTTCATCACATTTACTGATGATTTCAGTAGATATGGTTATGTGTATTTAATGAAACACAAATCAGAGTCCTTTGAAAAGTTCAAGGAATTCAAGAATGAAGTACAAAACCAACTAGGTAAGAATATTAAAACTCTACGATCAGATCGGGGTGGTGAGTATTTAAGCCTAGAGTTTGATGACCATCTGAAAGAGTGTGGGATCCTATCCCAACTTACTCCTCCTGGAACACCCCAATGGAATGGTGTATCTGAGAGAAGAAATTGAACCCTGTTAGACATGGTCCGATCCATGATGAGTCACGCCGATCTTCCAACTTCCTTTTGGGGACATGCACTATTGACAGCAGCTTACACACTTAACCGTGTTCTATCCAAAAAGGTTGAGAAGACACCATATGAGATATGGAGTGGTAAGAAACCACATATGTCTTACATGAAGATTTGAGGTTGAGAAGTTTATGTGAAACGACAAATTTCAACTAAGCTTGAGCCCAAATCTGACAAATGCTTATTTATGGGGTATCCTAAAGAAACAAGAGGATATTACTTCTACAATCCTTCTGAGGGCAAAGTGTTTGTCGCTCGAACTGGAGTTTTCCTAGAAAAGTATTTTATTTCCAAAGGAATAAGTGGGAGGAAAGTAGAGCTTGAAGAAATTCAAGAATCACAAAGCATTGATACACCTATGGAGGAATTAGAGCTGGAAACACAAGTAGTTATGGAAGAGCAACCTGCTCAAGTAAAACAAGACCAGCGTAGATCAAGCAGGATACATCACCTACCTGAGAGATATGGATATCTCATAACTGATCAAGGTGATGTATTACTCATGGATCAAGATGAGCCTGTGACCTACCAAGAGGCCATAACTGGTCCCGAGTCTGAGAAGTGGCTAGAAGCCATGAAATCTGAAATGGATTCCATGTACACAAACCAAGCTTGGGCCTTGGTAGAGCCTCATGTAGGAGTTAACCCTATAGGATGCAAGTGGGTCTTCAAAAAGAAGACTGACATGGATGGTAAGGTACATACCTATAAGGCAAAACTAGTTGCAAAAGGATATAAACAAATTCATGGGGTTGACTATGATGAAACCTTTTCACCAGTTGTAATGCTTAAATCTGTTCGGATTTTACTTGCTATCGATGCATATCATGATTATGAAATATGGCAGATGGATGTCAAAACTACTTTCCTTAATGGGAATCTTCTTGAGGATGTGTACATGACACGACCTGAAGGATTTGACATACCAGAAGAAGCCCAAAAGATATGTAAGTTACAAAGATCAATCTATGGATTGAAGCAAGCTTCCAGAAGCTGGAATCTTCATTTTGATGAAACAGTAAAACAATATGGATTCATCAAGAAAGAAGATGAGCCTTGTGTCTACAAGAAGGTTAGTGGGAGCATGATCGTTTTCCTGGTATTATATGTAGATGACATATTACTCATTGGAAACGATGTTCCTACCCTGAAACAAGTAAAGTCTTGGTTGGGGAAATGCTTTTCTATGAAGGACCTAGGTGAAGCAGCCTATATATTAGGAATCAGAATCTATAGAGATAGATCACAAAAACTGCTTGGCCTAAGTCAGAGTACGTACATAGACAAAGTGCTGAGACGCTTTAATATGCATGATTCCAAGAAAGGATTCATACATGTGCAACATGGCCCGTGTCTATCAAAAACACAATCCCCTTCAACTAAGGAAGAAAGGGATCGCATGAATAAGTTTCCATATGCATCTGCAATAGGATCTATCATGTATGCCATGTTATGTACTCGACCAGGTGTCTCGTATGCTTTAAGTGCAACGAGTAGGTACCAATTTGATCCTGGTGATGCTCATTGGGTAGCTGTCAAGAATATCCTTAAGTATTTGAGAAGGACTAAGGACTCATTCTTGATATATGGAGGTCTGGAAGAGCTGGCTGTAATTGGATACACCGATTCTAGCTTCCAGACAGATAAGGATGACTTTAGATCACAATCTGGTTATGTGTTTTGCTTAAACGGTGGCGCTGTGAGTTGGAAAAGATCAAAGCAAGATACAGTTGCTGATTCTACAACCGAGGCCGAATGTATTATTTCCTCAAGTGCAACAAAGGAAGCAGTTTGGATCAAAAAGTTCATTAGTGAACTTGGCATAGTTCCTAGCATTGTGGATCTCATTGGTCTCTATTGTGATAACAATGGTTCTATCACACAAGCTAAGGAACCTAGATCTCACCAACAATCCAAACACATACTTAGGCGTTATCACCTCATTCGAGAGATAATAGATAGAGGAGATGTAAAAATATGCAGAGCACCTACACTTGACAATATTACTGACCCACTGACAAAGCCTCTCGTGCAGCAGAAGCATGATGTCCATACTAGATCTATGGGCATTAGGGGTATGCATGATTGGCTCTAGTGCTAGTGGGAGATTGTTGGTGTAAGCCCTAGAGGCCAATACTTTTGGTACTTGTATCGAATTATTTATTAATTATAAAAAGCTTTTTCTTTATTATGTTTGTCTAATAAAGTCCCTAGAATAGATAGTCTGTTTAATGTATCAAGTGTGACTTAATCCTGAGATCACATTAAACATAAGGACACTATTCTTAAAGTATCCATAGTCGAGCTTTATTGTGAAGTGGGATAACATTAAATCATTAAGACTATTATGTATATAGTTTGATGATCACATCTCATGGATCATGGATAAGGAGTTATCAAGTCTTAAACATAGGTATGAATATTAAGAGTAATATTTATACTGGATTGACCCGCTATGAGAATACTATGTAGAATGTTATGCAAAGTGTCATAAGTTATTCTCATGGTGATAATGGTGTCTACCACCCTTCGACCTGAAACCATATGGACCCTAGATGTAGAGTCGAGTGCCTTATTGCTGATCAAACATTGTCCGTAACTGGATGACCATAAAGACAGTTGATGGGTACTCCACGAAGCATGCTAAGGGACATGAGTGACCTAGATGGAATTTGCCCATCCTGCGTAACAGGATAAATGTCTATGGGCCCAATATTGAACTAGACAAGGATGACACGGTCTATGCCTTGTATTCAATATAGACATAAGGGAAAAAGGGTAATTGTACACATAAGTATTATCACAAAAGGATTTGTGATATCACATGACATTTTCGTGTCTTGGGTATCAGTGATGTGTTGCTAGATACCGCTCACTGAAATATGGTAAGGTACCACACGCTTACGTGATTTTGGCATATTATAAGATATGGGCCACATACACTTGAGTGGGCCTTTTAGCTTGCAGCCCACTCAAGTGGTTCTATAAATAGAACCCTTGTGTAGAAGCATTTGTGCAGTTGCAATTTCGTTTCTCTCTCTCTCACTCAAAGCCTTCATTCGTAGCAGCTAGCACTGAGATTGAAGGAATTCGTTCTTGTGGACTGAGTAGAGGCGTTGTCATCGTTCAACGTTCGTGATCGCTCCATAGATCTGCATCAAAGGTTACAATCGCCACAAGAGGTAACGATTCTATCACTGATCATGCCCATTCGTAAGGATCACTAAAGGAGAAATTTTAAATTCCGCTGCGTTTTGGATCGCTCTTCTCCTTCACTTGTATCCTCCAGTCGAATAATATCCTATCAGGATCATTTGATTAGACTTGTCGTCAAGTTTTCTTCTCAACTGATCTGACACATGTCTATATGCTATAGATCCAAACACCCTCAGATGACTCAAGCTAGGCTTGACACCACACCAACATTCTTCTGGAGTGATTCCTTCTAGCTTCTTCATCAGACATCTGTTCAGGATATATGTCGCAGTCGACACAGCTTCTCCCCACAATTCTTTGGGTAGATGCTTGCCTTTCAACATACTTTAACCATATTCATAATGGTTCTATTCTTCCTTTCTGCGACTCCATTTTGCTGTGGAGTGTAGAATGGCACCACCTCATGCACAATCCCTTCTTTCACACATAATGCATCGAAATATTTCGACACATATTCTCCACCACCATCAGTTCTCAAAATCTTGATCTTTCGACCGCTCTGTCTTTCGACCATAGATTTAAACTTGGAAAATACCTCGATCACTTCACTTTTCTTCTGGATCAGGTAAGACCACAGTTTTCAACTGAAATCATCTATGAATATAACAAAGTATTTATTACCTCCAACCGAATCCACCTGGAAAGGACCACATACATCAGAATATATGACTTCAAGAATTGCCTTCGACCTGCTTCCTGCATCCTTACTGAAGTTGTTCTTGTGTTGCTTTGTCTGTACACATTCTTCACACACTTCATTTGGAATGTCGATTTCTGGTAATCCTGAAACCATATTTATTCTCTTCAAATCTCTGATGTCTTTGAAATTGAGATGGCCAAGTCTGTAATGCCATATCCATTCATCTCTGTTGGCTGCTGTTGCAAGGCACTTATGCTCCATCACATTTAGTTCAATCTTGAAGGTTCTATTCTGAGACATTGGAGCCTTCAAGATCAATCTTCCATTTAAGTCGAGAACTCTCATCATATTTTCTTCAATCGACACCTTGTAGTTCTTTTCGACCAACTGCCCTATGCTGAGTAAATTACTCTTCATGCTTGGTATGTATAACACATTTGAAATTAATGACCTCTTGCTATCTTTCCTCATAATTAGAACATCATCAACACCTTCAGCTGCTAGAGTGTTGTCATTTGCAAATTTCACCATGTTCTTCATTGGGGGCTTTATGTTGACAAACCAATATTTTCTTCCAGACATGTGTGACGAGCATTGTAACACCCTTCTAAAATACCCCAATAAATAATTAAAACAACCAAACATAAATCAGAGTATATATGCAATTTAAGGGTGTCACACAATTATTTCGTACCATTCATCATAATATTTAGTCATACTCATTATTTATCAAATAAAACAGTTGCATAATACGCAGCGAATAGAGATCAAATCGATCATTCAAAACATGCAACATACTACATGTAAACTGATTCAACAATCCTCAACAACACAATTAAAATGTTCCCTCCCGATGTTACATCTATCAGAGCATGACCCACTAAGGAGACTACACTAGACTCCAAGCATAGCTTCTACTCAACTCATTTCTCGTTACCTGAAAAATAGTTGTAAGGGTGAGTTCCTCAATCGATATAACAAGCATTATAAAATACCATGTCATGTTAAGTAATTCAACACATTAATCACCCTAATCATATCACACGTTCAGTAACGGCACGTCAACCCGATTATCCTACTCAATACCAACACAATTCATACTCATACTCAATGTCAACACAACCACACGTATAATATTGGAATACATCCATTCATATTATACGCCATACATACATTATGCAATGAGACTCCACACATGCGGTACCGACTATTCTTGAACATATAGTTCAAGCTCACCGATCAATCCAGATACGGCTACTAAGCTCACTAGTCCCACTCATTTGAGACCTAGTGACTCACTCACTAATTCCTCACCATGGGAATTAGCTACAGCCCCAAAGGCTATGCTATGCACACTAATCACCTAGCATGCAAACATCAACAACAAATCCACAATGATTCACTCACTAATTCCTCACCATGGGAATTAGCTACAACCCCAAGGGCTATGCTATGCACGCTAATCATCTAGCAATGCAACATCAACAACAATCCACAATGGACATATGCTCACACTCTAAGCCATACAACAGTCCATTCACAATTACATGCATAATATATACATTCACAACATTATGCATACCATCAGACATCATCAATACATTTATCAAAACATCATATCATGTCAAATAACTAATCACAGTATTAGCACACTCTACTAATACCTATACTGCTCAAAACAGCGGGAATTAATCCCTACTATATCACACACCGATATAGTCCAATCACCAATTATGCACACAACATTTTAATTAACAATTTTCCACTTTTCAACAGTGTTAACCGGTTAACGCCCTGGGTTAACCGGTTAACGCAGCACAAACACGCTTCCTGCCCAAAACTTAACAGTGTTAACCGGTTAACACCCTGGGTTAACCGGTTAACGCAGCACAAACAGCAATATCTCAGCAATCACAACAGTGTTAACCGGTTAACATCCTGGGTTAACCGGTTAACGCAGCCAAAACAGCAATTTTACACAATACAACACAGTGTTAACCGGTTAACACCCTGGGTTAACCGGTTAACGCAAGACAGAAAGCTGTTCCTGCGCTAACACAAAGCAGAATGCAGAATTCTCCGCATTTTCCGCCGTTGGAGGACTTCCGGACCTCCGATTCCAATTCCGTAAAAAGCTCTACGTTCGGGAAATTACAACACACTCAAATACAGGTTCAATTTCAGTTTTAACACAGCTTATCCAACATAATTTTCAGCATTCACAATCCCAATTAGGGTCAATTCAACGGTTTATCACTACCCATTACATGCTAACCCATAATACCCATTAAACGACGATAAACCCCCCTTACCTGATTAATCCGGCAAATCTTTGAGCTCCAAGCTTTTCTCTTCTCCAACCTTTGCCCTTGCTCTTCCTCTTTGCCCTTTCTCCACTTTCCACTTTTCAGCCGCTTCTCTGTTTCACGTAAAAACTCTTTTTACCAAATGGGATTCTTTTCCTTATTTCCAACTTATATATATATTTTCCAATTTATATTATTATTCCAATAATAATAATAATAATAATTCAATAATTCCAAAAATAATAATAATAATCCAATTATCTAATTAAATTAATAAATATATTATTAACTTAATTTAAATAATTATCATATTATTATCGGGGTGTTACAACTCTCCCCCACTAACAGAGTTTTCGTCCTCGAAAACATACCTCAAGCGAATAACTCAGGATAAGACTCCTTCATCTGACTCTCCAGTTCCCAAGTCACATTGCCACCTGCTGGTCCTCCCCAAGCTACCTTCACCAAGGCAATCTCTTTACCCCGCAACTGCTTCAACTCTCGATCCTCGATCCTCATAGGTGATGTTTCAACAGTCAGGTTATCTCTCACCTGTACATCATCTACTTGGACTACATGCGACGGATCATGAATGTACCTCCTCAACTGAGACACATGAAAAACCTCATGCAAATTTGCAAGTGACGGCGGTAAAGCGACACGATAGGCTACCTCCCCTATCCTCTCCAAAATCTGATAAGGACCAATAAATCGAGGTGTCAACTTCTTCGACTTCAAGGCTCGACCAACCCCAGTTATCGGCGTAACACGAAGGAACACATGATCTCCCTCTTGGAACTCAAGTGACTTCCTTCTCTTGTCGTGATAACTCTTCTGACGACTCTGAGCAATTCTCATCTTCTTCTGAATCATCTTAATCTTTTCCGTAGTCTGTTGAACAATCTCCGGTCCAACCACAGCACTCTCACCGGACTCATACCAACATAAAGGTGTCCGACATCTCCTACCATACAAAGCTTCAAACGGTGCCATACCAATGCTCGAATGAAAACTATTGTTGTAGGTAAACTCAATCAAAGGTAAATAACAATCCCAAGCACCTCCCTTTTCCAAAACACAAGCCCTCAAAAGATCCTCTAGTGACTGAATCGTCCTCTCAGTCTGACCATCAGTCTGCGGATGATATGCAGAACTCAATCTCAGCTTAGTTCCCAAAGCCCTCTGCAAACCTTCCCAGAACTTCGATGTAAATCTAGGATCTCTGTCCGAAACAATACTCGACGGAATACCATGCAAACTTACAATCTTCTCAATATACAACTCAGCTAATCTCTCTAACGGATAATCCATTCTGATCGGAATGAAATGAGCCGATTTCGTCAATCTATCAACAATCACCCAAATAGCTTCAAAATTCTTACTTGTCCTCGGTAAACCAGAAACAAAATCCATACTGATACTATCCCACTTCCACTCTGGAATAGCCAACGGTTGCATTAGCCCAGACGGCTTCTGATGCTCAATCTTTGACTTCTGACAAGTCAAACAAGAATAAACAAAACTCGTAATTTCTCTTTTCATTCCCGGCCACCAAAATAGCTTTTTCAAATCATGATACATTTTCGTAGCCCCAGGATGAATACTCAAGCCACTACGATGTCCTTCCTCAAGAATACTCTTCTTAAGTTCGGTAACATCCGGAATACACACCCGATTCCCAAATTTCAAAATACCATTCTCATCAACTCTGAATTCACCACCTTGACCTTGATTCACTAGAGTCAACTTACCAACCAAAAGCACATCGGATTTCTGACCCTCTCTAATCTCATCCAGAATACCACTCGTTAGCTTCAACATTCCCAATTTAACACTATTGTGAGTACTCTCACACACCAAACTCAAGTCTCTAAACTGCTCAATTAAATCCAATTCTTTAACCATTAACATAGACATATGTAATGATTTCCGACTCAATGCATCAGCTACTACATTTGCTTTACCCGGATGGTAATTCAAACCAAAGTCATAATCCTTCAGAAACTCTAACCATCTCCTCTGTCTCATATTCAGTTCTTTCTGATCGAACAAATACTTTAAACTTTTATGGTCACTGAAAACCTCAAATCTCGACCCGTACAAGTAATGCCTCCATAATTTCAGAACAAATACCAGAGTTGCCAACTCTAAATCGTGCGTCGGATAGTTCCTCTCATGAACCCTCAGCTGTCTCGAAGCATAAGCTATAACCTGCTTATTCTGCATCAACACACCACCCAAACCCAATAATGAAGCATCACAGTAAACCTCAAATGATTCCGACGAACTCGGTAATATCAGGATAGGAGCAGTAGTTAACCTCCTCTTTAACTCTTGGAAACCTTATTCACATTTTGAGTCCCAAACAAACGCTTGCCCCTTTCTAGTCAACATCGTCAACGGTAACGCCAACTTAGAAAATCCCTCAATAAACTTCCTATAATAACCAGCCAAACCAAGGAAACTTCGAATCTCAGCAACAGACTTAGGAGCTTCCCACTTAGATACCGCTTCTATCTTAGAAGGATCAACAGCAACACCACCTCTTGAAATCACATGACCAAGAAAACTAACCTCTTCTAACCAAAATTCACACTTTGACAGTTTAGCAAATAACTTCTTTTCTCGCAGGACTCCTAAAACCACTCTCAAATGCTCAGCATGCTCTTCTTCAGATTTCGAATACACCAAAATGTCATCAATAAACACCACAACAAACTTATCTAGGTACGGATGGAAAATCCTATTCATATACTCCATAAATACTCCAGGCGCATTAGTCACACCAAAAGGCATTACAGAATACTCATAATGTCCATACCTTGTTCTGAAAGCAGTCTTCTGAATATCCTCAGTTTTCACACGTATCTGATGATACCCAGATCTCAAATCTATCTTGCTGAACACACTCGCATCAACCAACTGGTCCATTAAATCATCAATCCTCGGCAAAGGATACCGATTCTTGATCGTCACTTTATTCAGTTGCCTGTAGTCCACACACAACCTCATAGTACCTTCTTTCTTCTTAACCAACAACACTGGTGCACCCCACGGTGACACACTCGGACGAATAAATTTCTTATCCAACAGATCTTCCAGCTGACTCTTCAATTCAGCTAACTCAACAGCAGACATACGGTACGGAGCCATCGATATCGGTCTAGTACCAGGTACCAAATCAATCGAGAACTCAACTTCACGCTCTGGTGGTAATTCCTTCACTTCTTCAGGAAACACCTCAGGAAAATCACACACTACGGCTAGATCGCAAATCACCAGTTTATCTTTAGCCTCCAAAGTCGCTAACAGCATAAACAACTCTGCCCCATCTGTTACTGCCTCATTCACCTGCCTCGCTGATAGAAACAAACTCTTTCCTTCCTCAATCTCAGGAAATATCACAGTCTTATCAAAACAGTTGATAGAAATTCGGTTAAACACCAACCAGTTCATACCCAAGATAACATCAATCCGCACTAATGGAAGACACACAAGGTCTATCCCAAAGTCTCTACCAAAAATACTCAAAGGACAATTTAAACAAACTGAAGTAGTAGTCACTGAACCCTTCGCAGGAGTATCAATCACCATACTACCATGCATCTCAGATATCTCTAACTTAAGTTTCACAGCACAATCCAAAGATATAAAGGAATGAGTAGCACCGGTGTCAATAATAGCTACAAGAGGAAAGCCATTAATATAACACGTACCTCGGATCAAACGATCATCTGCAAAAGTCTCAGAACCCGATAAAGCAAAGACCTTGCCTCCCGACTGGTTCTCCTTCTTTGGCTTAGGACACTGTGGACTGATATGACCCACCTCTCCACAGTTGAAACAAGTCAGAGTCTTCAACCGGCACTCTGCAGCCAAATGACCACCTTTGCCACACTTGAAACACTTCATCTCAGCACTGGTACACTCATGGACACGATGTCCAGCCCGACCACATCTATAACACTTAACAGGGGCACTAGAGTCTCCCCCACTAGGCCTCTTCATCCCACTCTGCTTCTGAAAGCCTTTGCCAGCTGCATACGGTTTTCCACGGTCATTCTGATTCTTGCCTTTCCTATCCACCCTCTCCTGATAGCTCTCCGCTCTGGCTTTGGAATCCTGTTCAAAAATCCTGCAACAGTCAACCAAGTCGGAAAACACTCTGATCCGCTGATATCCAATAGCCTGCTTGATCTCGGGACGTAACCCGTTCTCAAACTTCACACATTTCGAAAATTCTCCAGCAGCCTCAGTATACGGAGTGTAATACTTTGACAGCTCTGTGAACTTAGCCGCATACTCGGTAACAGACCGGTTGCCCTGCTTCAATTCTAAGAACTCTATCTCTTTCTTTCCTCTGACATCCTCTGGAAAGTACTTCCTCAGGAATCTGTCTCTGAACACAGCCCAAGTGATCTCAGCATTCCCAGCAGTTTCCAACTCAGTGCGGGTAGCAACCCACCAATCATCTGCTTCTTCTGACAGCATGTGCGTACCGAACCTGACCTTCTGGTTATCGGCACACTCAGTCACTCGGAAGATCCTCTCTATCTCCTTCAACCACTTCTGAGCGCCATCTGGATCGTATGCTCCCTTGAACATTGGAGGATTGTTCTTCTGGAACTCACTCAGTTGACGAGCAGCTCCCATTCCCACAACATTCAGATTCCCTCCAAGTACTCCAGCTAGCATACCCAGAGCCTCAGCAATCGCAGCATCGTCTCTACCTCTTCCAGCCATCTCTATTCTGAAAACCCAACAAACTAAAACAATAAGTACTGATAGGGTTACACAACCTCTATCCCGTACAGGGGAACAGAATAATTACGACTCGACTCGACCGACTATGCTCTGATACCACTAATGTAACACCCTTCTAAAATACCCCAATAAATAATTAAAACAACCAAACATAAATCAGAGTATATATGCAATTTAAGGGTGTCACACAATTATTTCGTACCATTCATCATAATATTTAGTCATACTCATTATTTATCAAATAAAACAGTTGCATAATACGCAGCGAATAGAGATCAAATCGATCATTCAAAACATGCAACATACTACATGTAAACTGATTCAACAATCCTCAACAACACAATTAAAATGTTCCCTCCCGATGTTACATCTATCAGAGCATGACCCACTAAGGAGACTACACTAGACTCCAAGCATAGCTTCTACTCAACTCATTTCTCGTTACCTGAAAAATAGTTGTAAGGGTGAGTTCCTCAATCGATATAACAAGCATTATAAAATATCATGTCATGTTAAGTAATTCAACACATTAATCACCCTAATCATATCACACGTTCAGTAACGGCACGTCAACCCGATTATCCTACTCAATACCAACACAATTCATACTCATACTCAATGTCAACACAACCACACGTATAATATTGGAATACATCCATTCATATTATACGCCATACATACATTATGCAATGAGACTCCACACATGCGGTACCGACTATTCTTGAACATATAGTTCAAGCTCACCGATCAATCCAGATACGGCTACTAAGCTCACTAGTCCCACTCATTTGAGACCTAGTGACTCACTCACTAATTCCTCACCATGGGAATTAGCTACAGCCCCAAAGGCTATGCTATGCACACTAATCACCTAGCATGCAAACATCAACAACAAATCCACAATGATTCACTCACTAATTCCTCACCATGGGAATTAGCTACAACCCCAAGGGCTATGCTATGCACGCTAATCATCTAGCAATGCAACATCAACAACAATCCACAATGGACATATGCTCACACTCTAAGCCATACAACAGTCCATTCACAATTACATGCATAATATATACATTCACAACATTATGCATACCATCAGACATCATCAATACATTTATCAAAACATCATATCATGTCAAATAACTAATCACAGTATTAGCACACTCTACTAATACCTATACTGCTCAAAACAGCGGGAATTAATCCCTACTATATCACACACCGATATAGTCCAATCACCAATTATGCACACAACATTTTAATTAACAATTTTCCACTTTTCAACAGTGTTAACCGGTTAACGCCCTGGGTTAACCGGTTAACGCAGCACAAACACGCTTCCTGCCCAAAACTTAACAGTGTTAACCGGTTAACACCCTGGGTTAACCGGTTAACGCAGCACAAACATCAATATCTCAGCAATCACAACAGTGTTAACCGGTTAACACCCTGGGTTAACCGGTTAACGCAGCCAAAACAGCAATTTTACACAATACAACACAGTGTTAACCGGTTAACACCCTGGGTTAACCGGTTAACGCAAGACAGAAAGCTGTTCCTGCGCTAACACAAAGCAGAATGCAGAATTCTCCGCATTTTCCGCCGTTGGAGGACTTCCGGACCTCCGATTCCAATTCCGTAAAAAGCTCTACGTTCGGGAAATTACAACACACTCAAATACAGGTTCAATTTCAGTTTTAACACAGCTTATCCAACATAATTTTCAGCATTCACAATCCCAATTAGGGTCAATTCAACGGTTTATCACTACCCATTACATGCTAACCCATAATACCCATTAAACGACGATAAACCCCCCTTACCTGATTAATCCGGCAAATCTTTGAGCTCCAAGCTTTTCTCTTCTCCAACCTTTGCCCTTGCTCTTCCTCTTTGCCCTTTCTCCACTTTCCACTTTTCAGCCGCTTCTCTGTTTCACGTAAAAACTCTTTTTACCAAATGGGATTCTTTTCCTTATTTCCAACTTATATATATATTTTCCAATTTATATTATTATTCCAATAATAATAATAATAATAATAATAATTCAATAATTCCAAAAATAATAATAATAATAATCCAATTATCTAATTAAATTAATAAATATATTATTAACTTAATTTAAATAATTATCATATTATTATCGGGGTGTTACAAGCATCCTGATTCCAAGTACCACTGGTCTTTGAATCTCTCCTCTTCTCTTGTTGTGACCATCAGCAACGTCTCTTCTTCTTCATGTTTCGGCAGCTTTGCATAAGTTTCTTGATTCTTATGCTTTTCTGGACAATCACTAGAATAATGGCCATAATTCTGACAATTGTAACACTGAATATGACTCTTGTCTGGCTTTTGACCACCACCTCTTACTCTACCTACAACACCACCTCTTTGGTTGCCTTGGTTCCAGGGTTTTCTCTAATTCGACGAGTTTCCTTCTTGCTGATTTCGACCAGTCGAATTGTTGTAACCTCCTCTGCCTTTGTTGCCATTCCAACTTCCTTTACCTTTTCTTTCTTTTGAGGATTGGGCCTGCAAATCCATATCACTTTTCGACTTTCCTGTAGCTCTTTCATCCATTCTTTATTCATGTGATTCAAGCGTCCCTTGAAGCTCTTCCTTTGTCAGTTTTTACAAATCTTTCGACTCTTCTATGGCTACTACCATGTGGTCGAACTTTGGAGCCAACGACCTCAAGCTCTTTCCAACAACAGATCTTGATGTCAACACTTCTCCACTTACCTTGATTTGATTCACCAGTTTCGTAACCTTGGTGAAGAAATCAATTATGCTTTCATTGTCTTCCATTTGAAGCAATTCATACGTTCTTTTGTGAGTTTGTAACCTCACCTCTTTCACCTTCTTTGCGCCTCCAAACGATTTCTCTAGAATTTCCCATGCTTTTTTCGCTAAGTCTGCATCACTAACCTTTTCAAAGTTATCTTCATCAACATATTGATGGATTATAAAGAGAGCTTTATAATCTTTCTTCTTCAATTCTTTATGTCCAGCCTTTTCTTGATCTGTTGCGGCTTCTGAAAGCGTTGCTACTCCTTCCTTCACAAGATCCCAAAGATCTTGATAACAGAACACAACCTTCATTTGCTTGCACCAATTCTCATAATTGTTGTTCTTGAGAATCGGAAGATTTGCTGGAAAGTTTCTGTTTGGATGATTCGTTGCCATGGTGATTTTCTTCCCACGAATCGGTTAAACCGGAGCTCTTGATACCAGATGTTGGAAATCCCCCAAAAGCTATGGAGAATTTTAATCAATCTTGATGAACAAGATTGTTATTACCCACACAATGACAATTAAAAGAAAGGAACAATGAAGAAAGAGAGAGTGTATAAAACGATGAAGGAGAAGAGTAATATAATTCTGCAGAGTTTCTCTCTGCCCACAAACTGTGGAAAACTTCTTATTCACTTTGCAATTGCAAAATACTGTGAATTACAAGTGTTGTGAATACTCTATTCACCTATGTTTCAAAATAAGGGTTACTCCCTCTATTTATAGATTTAGGTTAACTTGGACCTCAAGCCAAAGCCCTAAACTATAAAAGTCCAAAATAGCTAACACTACTTAACACACTAGGTGGTTGGACACTTCCTTGCTCTGTCGAGCAATCTGCTTCGACACAAGGAATTACAATTCAATAAATACTACATCATGCATAAAACATACATAAATTTAAAATATGCATACACATGAACATGCATACTGTCGCGACGTGAAAAACAACCGACGGGGAAAATACAGAGCCGCCACCGACGCTATTCATCCTATGATGGAAAGGGAGTGCAGGACTAACCTAAGAAAGGGAAAGGAACGGTCTTACGACCAGAGATCACAAGGTACGGGAGTCGGTTACGCAAGGGGAAGGTGTTAGCACCCCTCACGTCCGCCGTACTCGACGGGATCCACGCTCAAAAGATAGCTCAAAGGAAAGGAAAGGGTTGCTGCTAATAAACTGCTCAAAGAAACTGCACAAACTGGAACGATAAACAGGTGGGGGGAGAGAAAGAAAACGGAGGAAGCGAACTTGGCAGGATGTCGCATCCTGGGCCTACGTAGTTTGTCAGAAACAAACATCAGAGTCGACGTAGTTCGGGGAAAGGAGACATGCTCGCTAAGACATCGCATCTTATGCCTACGTATCTTCTCTATCCAGAGGAGAATCAGAGCACTCGTAGCTCGGCTAACGCACGCTGAAACAAGACACCAAAAGGGGACGCTGGGACGTTAAAAGAAACACCCAAAGGGAAACAGAATGCCAATACATGGACTTACACCGACTCCCAACAATAACAAAAAGGAAACAGAATGCCAATACATGGACTTACACCCGACTCCCAACAATAACAAAAAGGAAACAGAATACCAATACATGGACTTACACCCGACTTCCAACAATAACAAACGCTAACCAGCGAACACTAAAGAAAAAGGTCATCAGAACGAACACCAACAAAGTAACCAAATATCCAGAATAAATTCCAGATATGTATAACCAGTCACCACAAATGAACCCCGAAGATGAACCCCAAATGAATACCAATATGAATGACAATCGTCATAAATGAACCCCGAAGATGAACCCCAACGTGAGTAACAATCATCACAAATGAACCCCGAAGATGAACCCCAATACGAACCCCAAATAATAACAGAAGAAATCCCCAAGGTATAAACATACAACACACACACACTGAACAAACGGGTACTCACACCAAAGAAAACAAATGCCGGAAACAAAGGCACGATACGGTGAACACAAGTTGAGAATAAGGGTGAACACACGCGAAAACAAAGAAAAGGGTGCCCGGAGAGATTGCTCACAACCTCCTGCTTACGTATCTCATCTGGTATGAGAATCAGGGCGACGTAGTTCCCCTTACCAGGGGTAAAACACTCTCCTAACCAAAGACCGGGGAAACAACAAACTAATAGGGAGACTACGACTCGAGCCTAATAGTTGTCATGCAATCAATATCCCTAAGTTGAGGTCTCTAACAAGAATTTGACTCACTCTGGAAGCGAGTCAACTCAAGTCTAAACTCTACATACGTTCAACTTCCTCAGAAGCTAATCGTACGACTCCTACAGAAATGGAGATGAGAAGAGGAAAGCAAATAAACACCAACACAAGTGAACAAACATCACACACTATATCCATACAAGAGGCTCAAACAATGGGTGGGGTTTAGTCAAGAGGGGTCATATCAAGCTCGACAAACAAGCCAAACTGTAAGGGGTAATCTGTAGCTCTTAACCACTGACATTGAACGTCAGGGTGAAGTTGATCAAAATGGTAATGAGGATGAGACCTCATGCTCTTAACCCTGGCCAGGGTGAGCTCATGACACAGAAAGCAAGGGGATCCAGAAAGAGGGATCCTTTTCCACTTGACAGACTCTGGACAAAGGATCTGGGGCACATGTTCAGAAGCATCAGCACGTAGTGCGAGCATAAAGAACGACACACTGAATAACGGGGGATCGACTACTAATCCCTTTTATCCGTCAATTGCCTCTTCTCTTGGAGGTCTTATCAAATAACACATGCCTCTTCTTGGAGGTCTTCGGGCACAATTTTAAACAAACACAAACAGAGCCTCTGAAGGAGGACTTGCCAGCAAAATGCCTTCCAAAAAGGTGACAGGACTTCAGACTACATGAAGTAAGAAGCTAACTACTTGAGTGGTGTGTCAACCACAATCCAATGCTCAAGCAAGAGCTAAATCAAGTAAGCAACTAAGGTACCTGTACAAAGACTAAACAGTTAGTACTTCAGTCATAAAACCAAAAGACAAGCAGTGAAACCTCATAACAGTTACACAATTCAATGCATAAGTGCCCGATCACTCAAATGAGCTCATGAGCTCACCACATCAATTAAAACCCTACAAAACAACAATAGGTCAGAACTCAAAGAATTTGTATCTCACAAGGTGAGAACAAACCCAATCGTCAATGATAAGTACCCAAACCTGAAACAAGAGAGAAAGTTAGTTTATGTACATTCAATCAACACAACAAAGTATAACCAAACAATGGCATGGGATGAATTGAATCAAGATCACTCCAAGTCAGAAGTAGGGTCCTTCACATGACCACCCACTAATCCATACTCCAATGATCCAAAAATCAACCATAAACCCCTTGAAAACTCAAGTAGAACAAGCTTGCACTCACAACTTGCTCACAATGGCTTCATACCTCTTCAAACACTTCTCAAAACCTCCAAAAAGATGTGAGAACCCCAAATAAACTCCAACCAATGATCACAAGCCCCAAACAGAACCATATGAACCCCTAAACATCAATCACCAAGGCCAAAGATCCACCATACCTCAAATACCATTCAATTACCCCAAAAGCTCCAAAATAGGCCTAAATCACTTCAACAAGTCACCACAAGCCTCAAACCAATCCAAAGTTCACAAATCAGTAGGATCATGCTTCTAAAATCATCTCTAATGAGTCACAAATCCAATTTGTAAGCCCATCAATTCATCTCATACCAATAAGAACCTCCACTCCCTCAATACCTTATAAGTCTCCTTGAGAATTCACTTGTGTTCCCACACTTCAAATGAGTACCAAATAATGCATGATTTGAATGAATGCACCAACCAAATGACTCAAGACTCACAAATCAAGGATTAAACCAATGCAAAAGAGGCAAAGGCTCACACCACAAAGAAGACCCCAAACCGAGTCAAAGAATGGACCAAAAGCAAACCCTAAAATGGGGTCAAAACCATAGTACAAAGACTAACTTCAAAACCTAACCAAATGACCAATCCAGGACCCCTCTTTTTGCACATCACACATTCAAACACTCCCCCCAATGTCCTCAAAAGGACCAGCATCAAATCAAGGATCAAGTACCTAAACTTGCCTATGCCATGTAATGACCAAAATATGCACAAAATGAACTTCCAACTTAGAAAATTCATATCAAATCAGAAATGCATGCAAAGTACTTTGGGATTTTTTGTATGGGTTCCTTATGCCATGAATGTTGAATATGCAAAAGATCAAGTCCAGAATGATGCAAATGCTATGTGAACAAAAATGCACCAATCCAAGGTCAAAAATGTGACACAAATTGTCACATTTTTCTCTATGTGTCAAAAATGATGATAACAAGTGAGAAAAAAGCAATGGCTGAAACCTCTTGAATGCACCTCAATTTCCAAATCCGTTCATCATGATAATGCACTTGGACTACTTGATTTCTTGAAGAATTGCACCAAACGATGGATGATTCTTGATCAGTGAAGCATGAGGATCAAGAATATGCAATGATCTTTGAGAATTGTGTGAAGAAAATGCAAAATCGAAGAGAGAGATTTTGAGAGAGTTTCTTGAATTCTAGATCTGAAAATGCAGTTATGGCAGTTATGATTAGGGTTTCACTACTTATACTCCTTGATAATGACACTGATAATCACTTTAGCCATGTACTAATCATGATTAGTGAGTTATTATGCAACTTGCAAAAATGAAAATTGAGCTCCCATGGCCATAATGCACGTGCTCAGCCCCATGCCAGGATCTTAATCCACTCAAGAACAACCAAGGGTCAGGATTTGAAGGTTGTTTTGCTTACATCTTAAGCCAAGAATGAATGGTGAAGATTTGCTTCATTTTGAACATGTGTGAAACAAGGAACATACACGCGTCTCTCATGCATGGCAAGGGCTCATTTTTACTCAAATATGGTCCATGAAGAAAGCTGAAGTGAAGCCTTGCCTTGGTTCCTTGTGAATATTGATTTATAGCATGATATCATCTTTAGAACAAATGTGAAATAATGTAACTTTTGGCCATGATCCCTTTGCACAATTGAGTCAAACAATGTCACTTTGAGATGCCTTGAACATGATGATCACCTTGCAAAAAGAATGAACCAATTTGAAGCATTACATCAAAAGTTATGCCATTTTGAATTTCCATGCACACTTTGTGATCAAATGACCATAACTCCTCAACCATTCATCATATGGACATGAATTAGGACGTTTTGGAAAGAGTAGACAAAGATCTACAAATTTCATTTTCAGCAAAAATCCATTTGAAACTTCTTTGATATTGAAAAGTCAAGTGGAAAGTGGACCAAAAACTTGCCAAATTTGGAAACTTTGAATTATAGGTCATTTTCCATTTTTAGTAACTTTTGTCATGACCTTTGAATCTTCAAGATGGATGTTTAGAATGATGAATAGACCCCATTTGAACATGATTGAGGTGTCTCAACTCATTTCCCCCGCCTCATAGCCCTCAGTTGACTGCACAGTTGACTTCTGATCCTCAGATGTCCTTGAAATGTCTTGACTAACTTGAGCCTCTACCACTTGGTGAAATTGCTTCAAAGTGAAAACCTAGCTCATGTAAGCTCCTTATAATAATCATGTGATACTCCTCACAAGAAAATACCTCATCTCTTTGAGAAACCCTAGTTGGAAGAATTGCATTGATCAGGGTTGACCAGAGGTCACAACCCTAATCCAGATGAACTTGAGGATGAACTCTGAAACCCTTGAAGATGATAGAAGCATGATGATGGTGATATACCCTTGCAGATAAGATGATGCTCAAAACCTTTGAAGAATCAAGAAACCATAACTGGAGCCCATACCCTCAGATGGTTGATGATCAATTCATAGAGACCCTCAGGCTTGAATCACCTAACTTCCCCATCTTTTGAAAAGACTTTGGAGGATGACCTTCTAATTTTCATATGAGATGCAAAATGCAATGCCTAATTCCCTAAAACATGAAATGCCATGCCCCAAGCTAGTCCCAAGAAGAGGAGGGCAAATTTTGAGGTGTTACAGCTGCCCGTATTCAATTCACTGTGAACCTGTCGATATGAACAGCCTCGGCTTTCAGATGATCAGGGTGAAGAGTGGTTGAATACCAAGAACAAACGAACAATTTGCGCTCCACTGGAAATTTTCCTTTTGGTAATTTTTTTTGCTTTTCTTGAACCCTAACACAAATATTTTTCTTTCACGCGGATGATCCCTGATCACCGCATTTGAACCCCGACAACTTCATGTCACTCTTGCTGCCAAACAATGAACCCCGTTCTCCATTTGAACCCCATTCGCCTGACGATAACTCTCGATCGTCATTGTGAACCCCATTCTCCAGAAGACACCCTGTGTCCCCTTTTCTCCATTTGAACCCCGTTCTCCATTCTCTTGTGATAATTCCGTTGGCAACGTCGGACATAACACCAACCACCACTCTGATGGCGACATACCAAAGGGTACACCTTCATAAAAGGAAGGTAACATGTGCATTTCGTCCCTTGAAGACACCCATAACGACTTCTCTTGGCCTCGCCAAATTCTAAGGTGACACATGATTAGAAGACAATCCTGAGGACCTCATCCCGGATACAATCTTCAATTCCAATCTCCATCTCCAGTTGAACCCCGTTCTCCAGAAAATGCCCAGCACTTCCTTTTCTCCTGGTGGACCCCAATCTCCGCGCTGATCGCGTAACGTACTCCAATCTTCATTTCCATCTCCGCACGACGGAATCTCTTCCTCCAATATCGCGCTACTGGGGAATACTGTTGATTCAAAATCGCGATGCCAAACTCCTCAGAGTAACATCTTCACCAACCCGCTAAACCAACTCTCAAACGGTAACCACGGCTCGAGACTAGCTTATGCTTGCAATGCCGATGCATGAGTTTTACAGCGTAATGCTCCATAACCATGGAAATGCTACGCAATTAGCTATGCAATATGCTATGCTTTTCTAAATGATGAATGCATAAAAAGTATCCCCCTCAGGGGACGGCACGAGCAACTCTGTTGAGGAACTCGATATCGCTCCAATCTCCGACCCTGCTGGGGATAACACTGATGCCGAGGAAAAAGTAACCCTCGCTGGGGATGACCTCCACTGAACTCGATCCGCTTGGCGACTTCACCGGGGAAAAAACTACCAACGCACACCCCTGCCGGGGGAACAACAACCTTCAGGCCTGACTGCTGAGGAAACACCGAACTCGAACCCGTTGGGGAGATATGGAATATTTGACACGGAACACCCGCCGACTCGTCGAACAATGGTATTCACCATCTAACCTCAGTGTCAACTTTCCACTTTTGAGAGCTCCCAGACTCATCTGGTCTTTCCCGATTCATCACCTTGTCTTCTCGACTTCTCCCTACTTTAAGAAAATCGACCTCCTTAGATTCGTGCCAACTCTCCAGTCCTCAGACTTTGAAGAGTCTTCTTGATTAACCCTCTAGGATCGTCACAATGCTTTCGCCGTCTCTACACCATTCTTCAATTCCTCGTCCCTGATTGGACCTCAAAGGAATCTTTTGTCAAAAAGAAACGCTTCGCACCACAACCTGCAAGTGAGTGAAAATAACTAACAGCACCTGCAAAAGAGATCGTCAGATAAAACGTGCCCCAGGCGCGCCAAAATTTCGACACCCAGGCCACTCTACCTTCCGAATAAGATTTCAAGTTTCAATCCTCTAAACATGCATTGGAAGAGACCCCTACATCTCAAAATGCAAAGATTCTCATCAGAATAAACGGATGTTTTTGTAATCAACGCGGTAATGAAAACAAAAACCAAATTATTTGACTGAATATGCATTTTATTGATTGAAAAAAGGTGGCTCGTAACTGAGCAGTACACAGGAAGCAATCCCTGAAAAGAGGTAATTGCGCACAAAAGGAAAATCTATCCTAATGGCAATGTGAACCCGTGATCTCATCAAGTTCCAACCCGGTTACAACCCATATGTCCTCAAGACTCTCCGCGCTTTCTGCCTTCCGAAACAAGACGCTTCCGACCGGTCTTTGCTTTTAGATTATCCATGTGTCATATCCAAAGTACAAACCACCATGCTAGACGCAGTTGTTCGTTTCGCTCCCTCTTTTTCCTGGACCGCCCTTTCGGGTTTTCAGTCCACCAGGATACCCTTTTTTGCCCAAGCCGCCCTTGTGGGGTTTTCGACCTGCCGGGTGTACAGTTTTTTTTTCTTTTTATCCCTAATTTTTGCCCGAACCTTTTTCATTTTTTTTTGGTTCGCCGGGATGCCCATTTTTGCTTGGACTATTTTATTCTTTCCATCCAGCGGGCCTCTTATACGAAGTATTTTTTAACTGCGTCCGCATTCACCGGGGATGGAAAATCCACACCATCCATGGTCGTCAATAACAAGGCTCTGTCAGAGAAAACCTTCTTGACCACGAATGGACCTTCATAATTGGGTGTCCACTTGCCCCGACGATCGTTCTGAGGAGGAAGGATCCTTTTCAACACCATATCTCCCACACGGTACACATGTGGTCGCACCCTTCGTTTAAAAGCATGCTTCATTCGCTGCTGGTAGAACTGCCCATGACAAATGGCCGCCAGCCTCTTTTCCTCAGTCAGGCTCAACTCTTCATACCGAGTCCTTACCCATTCAGCCTCTTCCAATTTCACATCCATCAGGACTCTCAATGACGGAATCTGGACCTCAACTGGTAGCACAGCTTCCATCCTATACACAAGCGAGAAAGGCGTTGCCCCAGTAGATGTACGCACTGAGGTTCGATACCCATGCAATGCAAACGGCAATATCTCGTGCCAATCCTTATAGGTCACGACCATTTTTTGCACAATCTTCTTAATATTCTTATTAGCCGCCTCGACCACCCCATTCATAGTCGGCGAGCAACCCATGCCAAAGCGCAGCAAGTTTTCTCGAGCAGTGAATATCTTGTTTCACAGTCGGTAAACTTTTTGCTAAGGTAGTAAATTGCATGCTCTTTTCGACCAGACTCGTCATGCTGCCCCAATACACACCCCATAGACCCCTCGAGGACTGTCAAGTACAGGATTAACGGTCGCCCCTCCACAGGAGGCATCAGAATCGGAGGCTCCTGCAAATATTCTTTTATTTTTTCAAATGCCGCTTGGCAATCATCATTCCACCTGACCGTTTGATCTTTTCTCAACAACTTGAATATGGGTTCACACGTGGCTGTTAGATGAGATATGAACCGTGAAATGTAGTTCAATCTACCTAAGAAACCACGAACCTCTTTTTCTGTCCTCGATTCAGGCATTTCTTGTATCGCTTTTGCTTTAGCAGGATCAACCTCGATTCCTCTTTCACTTACAATAAACCCCAGCAACTTGCCGGACCGCACTCCGAAAGTGCACTTATTCGGATTCAACCTCAATTTGAATTGTCTCAACCGGTCAAACAACTTGGCCAAGTCTACCAAATGCCCCTCTTCTGTTTGGGACTTCGCTATCATGTCATCAACATAGCATTCGATCTCATGATGAATCATATCATGAAACAAAGTCACCATAGCTCTTTGATATGTGGCACCGGCATTCTTGAGACCGAATGACATCAACTTATAACAAAAAGTGCCCCATGGTGTGATGAACATTGTTTTCTCCATATCATCTGGCGACATTTTAATTTGATTATAACCAGAAAAGCCATCCATGAAGGAAAACACCGAGAATTGAGCTGTATTATCTACCAACACATCGATGTGAGGTAATGGTAAATCATCTTTCGGGCTAGCTCTGTTCAAATCCCGGTAGTCCACACACATCCTCACCTTTCCATCCTTCTTTGGTACCGGCACAATGTTCGCGACCCAAGGCGGATAATTAGTGACAGCTAGGAAACCAGCATCGAACTGCTTTTGTACCTCCTCTTTGATTTTCATGGCCATCTCGGGTCGAGTTCTGCGCAACTTCTGCTTTACTGGAGGACAGTCTTCTCTCAATGGCAACTTGTGTACGACAATATTGGTATCCAACCCTGACATATCTTGATAAGACCAGGCGAAGACATCAACATACTCTTTCAACAGTGCTACCATTCTGCTTTTGACATTCATCTCCAAAGCGGCCCCAATTTTTACTTCCTTTCTGACCTCCTCGGTGCCCAGATTAACAATCTCGACTCGCTCCTCGTGTGGTAGAATCACCTTCTCCTCTTGTTTCAACAACCTGGTTAACTCCTCCGGCAGTTCACAATCTTCTTCGCCTTCTTCTTCGGCATGATAGATCGGGTTGTCAAAGTCATATAGGGGTGTAACAGAGTTGTCATCAATGAGATCCGGAGAATAATCGCATCTGCATGAATGTTGATTCATGCGTTGCTTTAGGGTCGGAACGAGACAAATTAAAAAGAAGGAAAATGAAAATAAACATTGCCATTTTTATTGTATTATTTTTTAACTGCAAAAATAAATGAAAAAAAGGGAACACCGCTTTTAATGCGAAAAACATCCGTTTATTAATGATGCAAATAATGCAAAATGAAACACATGAGGTGGCCCTTACAATGGACCATTACGTTTCGGGCAAAACGTATGGCTTTCATGCAAATAGAATTAACAAACAGAAATATTACTCTTCACGCAGAGTGACAGTGATGATCTTTTCGGCTTTCCAATTTTGGATCTCCATTCCTGGTACGCACGGTTTTATCCATGAATCGAGCTCGCAGTCACTGTCAGTCTCTTCACCCACAGCACAGATACGGCCTGGATCTAGCATTCCAGCACTGGTGAATGGGAACAGTTGGCGACGACCTTTATTCTGTCCAGACGAGCCTTGGTCTGACTAATAACCAATCCCAAACTTATCCTCCTTCACTGCAACATCTATCACTCTTCCCCAACCTGGGGCCTCTCCACTTTTCACCACCTCCACAGCCTGTTTATAAGAAACAATGGACGGCTTCTTCTCTCTTTGGGCGAAAATGGCATTCTCCACCTTGACGGTTTCAAACGCCTGGCTTGGTGTTTCAAATATTTCACCGTCCATTTCCACATACTTGAATGATGACAACTGGCTAACAAAAATATCCTCCTCACCGCAAACAGTCACGACTTGCCCGTCCAAGATATACTTTAATTTCTGATGTAGAGTAGATGTTACTACCCCAGCAGCATGGATCCATGGACGGCCCAACAAATAGCTGTACGTCGGTTGAATGTCCATGACATAAAACACATATTTGAACACCTCAGGACCAATCTTTACGGGGAGCTCAACTTCCCTGAATACAGCCCTTTTAGAGCCATCAAACGCTCTAACCACCAGATCAGTAGGCCTCAAAATCAATCCCTCGCAGTCCAATTTAGCCAAGGCCTTCTTAGGCAACACATTGAGTGACGAGCCCGTATCAACCAAAACATGCGAAAGCACAGCTCCTTTACACTCCATCGAAATGTGTAGTGCCTTATTGTGATTGCGTCCGTCCATAGTAAGATCGAGATCAGTGAAACCCAACCCATGGCTGGAATTAACACTTGATACCACTGTCTCTAATTGATTGACTGTAATCTCCTGCGGGACATAAGCCCTCTTCAAGATCTTCAACAAAGCATCTCTATGACCTTCTGAACTCAACAGCAAAGACAAGATCGAAATTTTGGACGGAGTCTGCTGCAAATGATCAACAAGCTTGTACTCAGACTTCTTAATAATTCTCAAAAACTCCTCGGCTTCAGCATCAAACTCACTTTCCGGCTCAATAGGCGCCTGTGCCGCTCTAGGAGTATCCTCACTGACCACCTGCTTTCCTTTTGCCCTGGCTAAAGCCTCGGCCTTATCTCTCTGTTCTTTTTCTACATCACCACCTCTCAACGTGTTAGGTGCAAACAATCTCCCGCTGCGAGTGAAACCACTAAGCCCGGCATTGTCCACCCTTGAAACGGTGGTATCAACTGCAGCCTGATCTTCCTTCTTTTTCCCATTGCAATACACATCACCACCATAGTCCCATGGCACAGCACCATCATTTTCATACAGAATAGGTCCAGGTACCGTGATGGTAATTGGAACCATATCTACCGGCACCGACAAGTGGACAGGATCGAAATAAATGGCGATCGTTAAAATATCCTCATTCTCCAAAGCAACTTTCTCGAATCGGAGACTTCCCTCATCCATCATTTCCTGAACCGTCTCCCTCAACATTACACACCCATTTGCAGTTATAGTACAAGCAGCACAGTAATCATCACAACCAGGAAAAACTCCATTCTTTAACAAATGACTCTTGACCACAGACATTGGGGTCCTCAACTGATCCACATCCGTCACCCAGGTTTTACTTTTATCCTCAAAAATTACACCCACCATCATCTGACCATGCGTCGGCATGGGGTTGACATTAACATTCGGCGTTGGTGCAAAATTGATGGCTTTGGAATCCACCAAGTCTTGAACAACATGCTTAAAGGCTTTACACCCCTCAATATTGTGCCCGAGAGCACCAGAATGGAACTCACACTTGACGTTCTCATCATAACTTGCAGGCCTCTGATCTGGTCTTAACGGAGCTAACGTCCTCA
Organism: Lathyrus oleraceus; assembly: GCF_024323335.1. Lineage (NCBI taxonomy): Eukaryota > Viridiplantae > Streptophyta > Magnoliopsida > Fabales > Fabaceae > Lathyrus > Lathyrus oleraceus. Next base: position 74,653,858 of record NC_066580.1, on the reverse strand, counting down.
ACTGTACTAACCCGAGATCCTTCAACTTCTTCAACAGAAGGGCATATGTCATGGGTGGCCTATCAAACTGGCGATCTGCCATCCTTCCCCTAACTTGGTACCCAGGCCTTTGTGTTCTCTGCTGAGGTGGCTGCTGTTGCTATTGCTATTGTGCGGGTTGATTACCAGCAGGAATTGTTACTGCAGTAGTATGTTGGTAGTAATGATCCCTACCGTGTCCTCTTTGGGCATACACAGCACTCAAGTCACCCTCTTTCTTACGCTGACCATTTCCGAAGGGCTTCTTCACTCCAAACGACAGAGCATTTCCTTGTATTTTTCCCATTTTCAACCAGCTTTCAATCCTCTCACCAGCCACTACTATGTCCGCAAAACCAGTAACTGGACATCCCACCATCCTCTCAGCAAAAGTCCCCTGAAGAGTTCCCATGAACAAGTCTGACATCTCCCGATCCACTAATGGGGGTTGAACCCTGGCAGCCAACTCTCTCCACCTTTGTGCATACTCTTTAAACCCCTCATTCGGCTTTTGGGACATACCCTGCAACTGGGTATAGCTTGGTGCCATGTCAGCGTTGAATTGGTATTGTTTGAAGAAAGCATCCCCCAAATCCTGCCAGTTCTTTATATCTGACGATCTCAGCTTGGTGTACCACTCGAGAGACCCGCCAGATAAGCTATCCTGGAAAAAGTACATCCAGAGCTTCTGATCCATGGTGTAGGTAGATATCTTTCGAACAAAGGCCTGAATATGAGTTTCCGGGCAAGAACTTCCATTGTACTTATCAAACATGGGCACCTTGAACTTCTGTGGGATCACAATCCCCTCAACCAGACCCATATTTGTCATGTTAATAGTCCCAGGAGTGGTATGGCTTTCCAGAGCCCTAATCTTTTCTGCTAGTACCTGAATCTCTTTGTTCGGCGGTTGAACACCATACTGACCGAACTGCTCATTCAGCATGGAGAACTGATCCTCTTCTTTATCCTCCACAGCCCCAAAGAAAGGAGAAAACTGAGTTTCCTTCAGAGTGTTGCTAACATGACTTGGCCCGCTGCCTGCAGCAAAACCAAGACCACCACCATTGTTGATGACTACACCACCATTAGTTGCCTTCTTTCTGGGATCGCCACCAACCCTAGAACCACCCGGACCATTGTTGGAGTTACCCTCTTGACTATTGCCATTATTGGCAATCGAAGCCAGCTCAAGCTTTTCCACTTTATCGGCGAGTGCTTTCTGCCCCAGGGCGAACCCTTGCATGGCGTTGATCAACTCACTCATCTTCTCTTTCAGCTCAAGAATGTCAGCGTTGGATGAATCCATCAGTCTGGGTTTGTTGCGTCTGGTAAAGTATCTGTACGGACGAGCTACGTGCCGAGGGATGACTCTGCGTGCGCGAGCAATGATTCCTGTAACAATCGAGCACGTTAGAAACCGACACCTGCAAAACAGAGGACAAGTTATTATGATTCATGCATGAATGCAATGTCTATCCGTATGAGGAACATTTTGTCCTTCGATCCTGGCTTCATTGAGACGGATAATAATTTGACAACAACATTCTGACATCAATCATCTGGCTTTACCATACAGAACAGAAAGTTGTGCTTTAGCAAAGATATCACCCGACCATGTGTGTGTTAAGTAAGCGTAACACGGAAAAGCAAATAAAGCTTTAAGATCAATCAATGAATGATAATAACCACTGTATAGCAAAAGTGCGCAAACGTGCGAGAGTCATATCATATCTGATACAAATCAACTTTTACAATCATCCAGAATCGGAAAGAAATACGAGCAAGTGAATTCCGTCAACATGCCTGACGGTAATCCAACACATGATAACAACTGCAATAAAAGTCTAATCCGAAGAAGGTCCCACAGAAGGCTCTGCCTCATCAACCACCCCGGTAAACTTCATGGTGAACCTGAGCTCATTGTTCTCCTGCTGAAGTCTTCCCACCTCTTTCTGATGAATCTTCATCTGACGGAAATAAGGGTCCCTCTCAGCAAGATAGTTATCTCTCTCGGCTATAATCTTCGCTTTCTCTTCTTCCTTAACCCTCAGCTTTGCTTCCCATTCTGTGGTAAGAGCTTTGGCTCTAGCTTCCCTCTGAACCTTCACAAGGATTTGTCTTTTCTTTTCATCTTCAATGACCTTCAAAGCTCTAGCCAACTGCTCTTTGGTACGGTCATGCTCATCCATAGATGACTCTAAAGCTTGGTTGATCTTACAATAATAGGCTGTGTCTTTCTCAAAACGCTTCACCTTCTGAGCATGTCTTTTAGCCTGGTCTTCTGCTTTCCCCTTGACTTCCTGATTAGCCAGTTGAATTCTAGCAACACTCATTTCTAACTCAGTCTTATCTGCTTGCAGTTGATCTCTTGCCCTCCTCATCTCAAGAAATTCTTCCATACTGACAGAAGAGCGTGGCTCCTCAATCAACGGATACCAAAGATCACCCACAGGAAATGGCAGACGAGTGAGCTCAACCCTCTTTCTGAGCCAATCATCAAATGGAGGAAAAGACCTGTTATTAGCTCTACCAAAAGGATTCTTGCCTTTCCTTTGAATGTTGCGCCATGCATCAGACACTCGCTCCAACAATGACTTTCCTTTGAATGTAGAAAGACTCCTGAATCTCGCGCTCGAGAGGAGGAACCTCCATAGCAAATCCCATTTGTCTCTTAAGAAGCGTCGGGTTATAATTAATACACCCTTGAACTCCTATAAGGGGCACATTGGGAAAACTCTCGCAGCTGTAAATAAAGTCTCGTCCAGCCACATCAATGTGAGTCCAAGCTATGTCCTTGGCTCGCAAACCCATCAACTTGGTTGCCCAATTTACAGTATGGTCAAGAAAGACAAAGACACCCTTGGAAGGCAAATATCCCATGAACCACTTATATAACAATTGAGCACAACATCTAACCAATCCTCCACGCCGCTTCTCGTTCCGATTATGGACCGAATAATAAACATCCCCAATCAAGGTAGGAATGGGATTCTTCTGAGCAAACACCTGAATGGCATTAACATCCACAAAATTCTTCAGATTAGGGAACAGAATAATTCCATAAATGCTTACGGCAAGCAAAGCACAAACAGTCTTCCAATCACCCAAAACAACATGTTCCTTGGCTTTGGCCTCCAAGAAACTCAGATGAAAACCGGGAAACTTTCCTTTCTCCTTCAAACCTTTCTTAGTCACTTCCGGGCTCAAATAAAGAGCACGAGAAATCTCAGCAATATCAGGTTCTTCCTTAGTAACATAAAAAGGAATCTGGTTTTTGACCCGAATGCCCAGAATACCGGGATAATCCTCCATCAAAGGTCCCAACAAATAGTCTGGGAAGACAAAACATCTCAAACCCGGATCATAAAACTGGAGAAGAGTATGGATGGCACTCCTATCCCCATCTGTGAGCCTGAAAACCGTCTTCGTAATACTGCCATAAGCCTCACGGAACATCCCCACATGGTCAGGCGTAATCAATGCTATCATACCCTTCAACACGCTAATCTCTGGATTAAAGAAACTGTAGACAACATCATCTTTTAAGTCGGTCCTCATACCTGGAACAAAGATGTCTCTCAACTAGAATCTCAATCAAGAATGTACCCTGCATATGGATAAACATGAGTTAGATGCGGGTAAATGCAAAATGGGAATGATGCAGATGCATGAATGCAATGCATAGTGCCATCCTCCAAGACATCTGAACATCAACTGAGCTGGATTCCGGTCTCAGAACTGATCACAACCATCCAAGGGACTAAGTAACCACAAATCCAACTCGGGGGTTCCGAAATAAATGGAACCGGAGGATACATCACCCTCATCACAGGAAAGTCACTGAACGGATAGCAACAAGATCATCTGAACAAGTAACCCCAAATCTGACCCGGGGAATCTGAAATAAACGGAACCCGCTAATAAATACCACGGACAGAACTCCGGCATGTCGGAAATAAATATCCATAAGTCCAACTTATAAATAGAACCCAGACCACGAACCGAACCAAAGTCACCATCAAAGAGTCACCAACAGAACCTGTACCTGTAGGAATCAAACCCCTCCCCTCACGGGTGAATTCTAATAAGGTCATCCTAAGGCGGATAATCGGCCTCGACAATCGGATGAGATACTCAACGGGTTTGCCCTTTCGGGTGTGCCGTGCAGCTCTCATAAGATCATCTAAACCAAAGATCCGGGAAAGAACAATCACCGAAGTCAACAGCTCAAAAGAGATAACCCAACCATAGTGGAAACTCCACAAGGAAGAGCTCTCTCAAAAGAACCTCGTCCGGCTGTGGTATGTCACGTCGTAAAAACATGTTGATCTAACATGTGAGGCAACATGAGACCATGCTAATCCTAGGTGTATACTCGGGCATGGGTTTTAGCCCCACTCAGAACACCCACCCCCAAATCAGAGGAACCACACCTGTCCAGAATCCAGCACAGTGATAACATGATGCATGCAAACATATATGCAAATATATAATCACAGTATAATAATCACAAATGCAATAAATAAAGTAGTAAAAGCAACCCACACTACCTTAAAAACTACGCTAGAGAGCGCTAGGATTAACTCGCTTAGGGAAGATGGACCAGCAAGAGGTCAACTTCAGTCCCCAGCAGAGTCGCCAGCTGTCGCGATGCGAAAAACAACCGGCGGGGAAAATACAAAGCCACCACCGATGCTATTCATCCTATGACGGAAAGGGAGCGCAGGACTAACCTAAGAAAGGGAAAGGAACGGTCTTACGACCAGAGATCACAAGGTACGGGAGTCGGTTACGTAAGGGGAAGGTGTTAGCACCCCTCACGTCCGCCGTACTCGACGGGATCCACGCTCAAAAGATAGCTCAAAGGAAAGGAAAGGGTTGCTGCTAATAAACTGCTCAATGAAACTGCACAAACTGGAACGATAAACAGGTGGGGGGAGAAAAAGAAAACGGAGGAAGCGAACTCGGCAGGATGTCGCATCCTGGGCCTACGTAGTTTGTCAGAATTAAACATCAGAGTCGACGTAGTTCGGGGAAAGGAGACATGTTCGCTAAGACATCGCATCGTATGCCTACGTATCTTCTCTATCCAGAGGAGAATCAGAGCACTCGTAGCTCGGCTAACGCACGCTGAAACAAGACACCAAAAAGGGACGTTGGGACGTCAAAAGAAACACCCAAAGGGAAACAGAATGCCAATACATGGACTTACACCCGACTCCCAACAATAACAAAAAGGAAACAGAATGCCAATACATGGACTTACACCCGACTCCCAACAATAACAAAAAGGAAACAGAATGCCAATACATGGACTTACACCCGACTCCCAACAATAACAAACGCTAACCAGCGAACACCAAAGAAAAAGGTCAACAGAACGAACACCAACAAAGTAACCAAATATCCAGAATAAATTCCAGATATGTATAACCAGTCACCACAAATGAACCCCGAAGATGAACCCCAAATGAATACCAATATGAATGACAATCGTCATAAATGAACCCCGAAGATGAACCCCAACGTGAGTAACAATCATCACAAATGAACCCCGAAGATGAACCCCAATACGAACCCCAAATAATAACAGAAGAAATCCCCAAGGTATAAACATACAACACACACACACACACACACACACACACACTGAACAAACGGGTACTCACACCAAAGAAAACAAATGTCGGAAACAAAGGCACGATACGGTGAACACAAGTTGAGAATAAGGGTGAACACACGCGAAAACAAAGAAAAAGGTGCCCGGAGAGATTGCTCACAACCTCCTGCCTATGTATCTCATCTGGTATGAGAATCAGGGCGACGTAGTTCCCCTTACCAGGGGTAAAACACTCTCCTAACCAGAGACCGGGGAAACAACAAACTAATAGGGAGACTACGACTCGAGCCTAATAGTTGTCATGCAATCAATATCCCTAAGTTGAGGTCTCTAACAAGAATTTGACTCACTCTGGAAGCGAGTCAACTCAAGTCTAAACTCTACATACGTTCAACTTCCTCTGAAGCTAATCGTACGACTCCTGCAGAAATGGAAATGAGAAGAGGAAAGCAAATAAACACCAACGCAAGTGAACAAACATCACACACTATATCCATACAAGAGGCTCAAACAATGGGTGGCTTTAGTCAAGAGGGGTCATATCAACCTCGACAAACAAGCCAAACTGTAAGGGGTAATCTGTAGCTCTTAACCACTGACATTGAACGTCATGGTGAAGCTGATCAAAATGGTAATGAGGATGAGACCTCATGCTCTTAACCTTGCCAGGGTGAGCTCATGACACAAAAAGCGTGGGGATCCAGAAAGAGGGATCCTTTTCCACTTGACAGACTCTGGACAAAGGATCTGGGGCACATGTTCAGAAGCATCAGCACGTAGTGCGAGCATAAAGAACGACACACTGAATAACGGGGGATCGACTACTAATCCCTTTTATCCGTCAATTGCCTCTTCTCTTGGAGGTCTTATCAAATGCCTGCCAGCAAAATGCCTGCCAAAAAGGTGACAGGACTTCAGACTACATGAAGTAAGAAGCTAACTACCTGAGTGGTGTGTCAACCATAATCCAATGCTCAAGCAAGAGCTAAAGAGGGTAAGCAACTAAGGTACCTGTACAAAGACTAAACAGTTAGTACTTCAGTCATAAAATCAAAAGACAAGCAGTGAAACCTTCTAACAGTTACACAATTCAATGCATAAGTGCCCGAGCATTCAAATGAGCTCATGAGCTCACCACATCAATTAAAACCCTACAAAATAACAATAGGTCAGAACTCAAAGCATTTATATCTCACAAGGTGAGAACAAACCCAATCATCAATGATAAGTACCCAAACCTGAAACAAGAGAGAAAGTTAGTTTATGTACATTCAATGAACACAACAAAGCATAACCAAACAATGGCATGGGATGAATTGAATCAAGATCACTCCAAGTCAGAAGTAGGGTCCTTCACATGACCACCCACTAATCCATACTCCAATGATCCAAAAATCAACCATAAACCCCTTGAAAACTCAAGTAGAACAAGCTTGCACTCACAACTTGCTCACAATGGCTTCATACCTCTTCAAACACTTCTCAAAACCTCCAAAAAGATGTGAGAACCCCAAATAAACTCCAACCAATGATCACAAGCCCCAAACAGAACCATATGAACCCCTAAACATCAATCACCAAGGCCAAAGATCCACCATACCTCAAATACCATTCAATTACCCCAAAAGCTCCAAAATAGGCCTAAATCACTTCAACAAGTCACCACAAGCCTCAAACCAATCCAAATTTCACAAATTAGTAGGATCATGCTTCTAAAATCATCTCTAATGAGTCACAAATCCAATTTGTAAGCCCATCAATTCATCTCATACCAATAAGAACCTCCACTCCCTCAATACCTTATAAGTCTCCTTGAGAATTCACTTGTGTTCCCACACTTCAAATGAGTACCAAATAATGCATGATTTGAATGAATGCACCAACCAAATGACTCAAGACTCACAAATCAAGGATTAAACCAATGCAAAAGAGGCAAAGGCTCACACCACAAAGAAGACCCCAAACCAAGTCAAAGAATGGACCAAAAGCAAACCCTAAAATGGGGTCAAAACCATAGTACAAAGACTAACTTCAAAACCTAACCAAATGACCAATCCAGGACCCCTCTTTTTGCACATCACACATTCAAACACTCCCCCCAATTTCCTCAAAAGGACCAGCATCAAATCAAGGATCAAGTACCTAAACTTGCCTATGCCATGTAATGACCAAAACTATGCACAAAATGAACTTCCAACTTAGAAAATTCATATCAAATCAGAAATGCATGCAATGACTTTGGGATTTTTTGTATGAGTTCCTTATGCCATGAATGTTCAATATACAAAAGATCAAGTCCAGAATGACGCAAATGCTATGTGAACAAAAATGCACCAATCCAAGGTCAAAAATGTGACACAAATTGTCACATTTTTCTCTATGTGTCAAAAATGATGATAACAAGTGAGAAAAAATCCAAACCAATGACCAATAATTCATGTCATGTATGAATGTCATGTATGCAAAAGAGTGGATCAAAAGGTTCAAAATTGAGGATTTCACAATACATTGAATGCACTAGGTCAATTTGGCACAACATTGATTCAAAAATTTCCACATAAAAATCCAGACATCAAAAATTCTTGAATTCAACACCATAAAAAAGTAGACACAAATACAAAACTATGAAAAAAAATTGGGACTCAATTGGACAATTTTTGGATTTTTTATGAATTAAACAAAATGACCAAAATAATTGAAATATGAAATAGAAAATGGAGGGAAATGAAATATTTGAATTAATCAGGAAAAATCACAAGCCATTGGATCTGGCGCGCTTTTGAAATCAAAGGCCCACGTTTGAACTAATGAAACGCACCGTTTCATTAATCCAGTCACACACCCAGTCAGCGTTCAATGCATGCGTGGCCTTGGTCAAACAACTATCATCCAATCATTCTTCCACGCAGTGAAACACATGGCGTACACTCAGCAAACCCTAGAATTAACACAGACGCCGGAGCTCCACTCCGGTCGTCTTCCCCGGCGAGATTCCGGTGGCTCCCACGGCGGCGCCACCCTACAATTTCCCAGAAATTCACCAGACCACCACCATTCCACTCATTTTTCCATGCTGATTCCAAATATCACCTTAGTTTCTCCTAATTCTTCCTAGGTTTTGCAAATCGAAGAGAATAAGTTTCTAGATCCAAACTTCCAGTCATAATAACATCCTTAATTCTCACTCAATCTCAATTCTAATCATATATTCATGACCTACACAACAAGATCTTCAATCCTATAACCTAAAATCAGCAAAAGGAGAGAGTGAAAATGGAGTCACCTGGAAATGGAGATCTCTGAAATCGCATTCTCACAAGCTCAGCTACTCCAGATCAACTCCTTTGAACTTCCTTTGAAGCTTTATGCAAAAAGCAATGGCTGAAACCTCTTGAATGCACCTCAATTTCCAAATCCGTTCATCATGATAATGCACTTGAACTGCTTGATTTCTTGAAGAATTGCACCAAACGATGGATGATTCTTGATCAGTGAAGCATGAGGATCAAGAATATGCAATGATCTTTGAGAATTGTGTGAAGAAAATGCAAAATCGAAAAGAGAGATTTTGAGAGAGTTTCTTGAATTCTAGATCTGAAAATGCAGTTATGGCAGTTATGATTAGGGTTTCACTACTTATACTCCTTGCTAATGACACTGATAATCACTTTAGCCATGTACTAATCATGATTAGTGAGTTATTATGCAACTTGCAAAAATGCAAATTGAGCTCCCATGGCCATAATGCACGTGCTCAGCCCCATGCTAGGGTCTTAATCCACTCAAGAACAACCAAGGGTCAGGATTTGAAGGTTGTTTTGCTTACATCTTAAGTCAAGAATGAATGGTGAAGATTTGCTTCATTTTGAACATGTGTGAAACAAGGAACATACACGCCTCTCTCATGCATGGCAAGGGCTCATTTTTACTCAAATATGGTCCATGAAGAAAGCTGAAGTGAAGCCTTGCCTTGGTTCCTTGTGAATATTGATTTATAGCATGATATCATCCTTAGAAAAAATGTGAAATAATGTGACTTTTGGCCATGATCCCTTTGCACAATTGAGTCAAATAATGTCACTTTGAGATGCCTTGAACATGATGAGCACCTTGCAAAAAGAATGAACCAATTTGAAGCATTACATCAAAAGTTATGCCATTTTGAATTTCCATGCACACTTTGTGATCAAATGACCATAACTCCTCAACCATTCATCATGTGGACATGAATTAGGACTTTTTGGAAAGAGGAGACAAAGATTTACATTTTTAATGTTCACCAAAAATCCATTTTAAACTTCTTTGATATTGAAAAGTCAAGTGGAAAGTGGACCAAAAACTTGCCAAATTTGGAAACTTTGAATTATAGGTCATTTTCCATTTTTAGTAACTTTTGTCATGACCTTTGAATCTTCAAGATGGATGTTTAGAATGATGAATAGACCCCATTTGAACATGATTGAGGTGTCTCAACTCATTTCCCCCACCTCATAGCCCTCAGTTGATTGCACAGTTGACTTCTGATCCTCAGATGTCCTTGAAATGTCTTGACCAACTTGAGCCTCTACCACTTGGTGAAATTGCTTCAAAATGAAACCCTAGCTCATGTAAGCTCCTTATAATAATCATGTGATCCTCCTCCCAATAAAATACCTCATCTCTTTGAGAAACCCTAGCTGGAAGAACTGCATTGATCAGGGTTGACCAGAGGTCACAACCCTAATCCAGATGAACTTGAGGATGAACTATGAAATCCTTGAAGATGATAGAACCATGATGATGGTGATATACCCTTGCAGATAAGATGATGCTCAAAACCTTTGAAGAATAAAGAAAACCTAACTGGAGCCCATACCCTCAAATGGTTGATGATCAATTCATAGAGACCCTCAGGCTTGAATCACCTAACTTCCCCATCTTTTGAAAAGACTTTGGAGGATGACCTTCTCATTTTCATATGAGATGCAAAATGCAATGCTTAATGCCCTAAAACATGAAATGCCATGCCTTAAGCTAGTCCCAAGAAGAGGAGGGCAAATTTTGAGGTGTTACACATACATAATACATGGCATAGGATTTGTGACCACTCTTAGAGGTTCAATCCCAAACTATAACAAATACATTTCCCAGGGAAGGAACACTTATTGGCCTTCCCAGTAAGTAACACTCCCGTAAGTAATTTTTCAACAAAGGACTTCCCCAGCAAGCTCGTTCACAGTAAGTCCTCAAAAGGAATCTATCTAGTAATCGATCATCCTGAATGATCGATATCAACCAGTGAGAAGGTCTTCACGTCTCACATCCCCATCTTATTAACCTATCCCACACATGGGATACGTTCCATCAAATACACCAGGGTTTTATCAAGGGATTTTATCAAGGATTCTATCAAAGGGGTTCTACCAGAATTCTATCAAAGGGGTTCTACCAAATTTTATCAAGGGGTTCTACCAGAATTTTATCAAGTAGTTTAATCAAAATTTTATCAAGGGGTTCTACCAGAATTTTATTAAGGGGTTTCACCAGAGTTTTATCAGGGGGTTTCATCCATAATGATTGGAGTATCACTAGAGTCCTGCCCGATTCCAGTGACGTGATCAGATGATCATAGGAAACATATGAAAGGTTCACACGGAGGGGGTGAAAATGATAACCAGGGATTAATCAAGGGGTTTTATCAGGGATTTACCAATGGGTTTCATCATGGTTTTATCATCAGGGGTTCCATCAGAAGTTGTATCATAGGTTTCATTAAGAGTTTTACCAGGGATTTTATTAGGAGTTTCATCAGGGGTTTTACCAGGGTTTATCAAATAACGACCAGATGATCGTCAGAGTCCTACCCGATTTCTATGATTATAGGAATCATATACAAGTTTCACCCGAATGGGGTGAGATTAATCAACAAGGTATTATCAAGTATACATCAAAGTGGGATACCATCAGAGCACCAAGGATTGTTCAATCCTTGCTCATACTCAAAATCTACCAGCTACGTGGTCAAAATTAGGGTTCCTCTCTATATTTAATCATCTCCTCCCCAAGAAGATGAAGACTCGTCGTCATCATCCTATAAGTTTAAAGCTGATTAAATATGGGCAGTTGTCGTACCCCAAAATTTGACCACCATTTCTTCCCATTTTTATTAACTTACGAATTGGATCACTAACATGTTCATAGTCCCATGCCAATCATCTGACCAACCTCAATGACCTAAAAATTCAAAGGAAAATCATTTTAACTTTGTATTAAAGCTGATTAAATATGGGCAGTTGTCGTACCCCAAAATTTGACCACCATTTCTTCCCATTTTTATTAACTTACGAATTGGATCACTAACATGTTCATAGTCCCATGCCAGTCATCTGACCAACCTCAATGACCTAAAAATTCAAAGGAAAATCATTTTAACTTTGTATTTTCTTTTAAAATTTCATTTTATTTGGTGACTAGTGTTATAATTTTAACCATTTAGTGAAAGTTAGTTTTAAGGTGTTACCACTAGATTCTAATAACACTAGAATTATTACGGGATTTTATTGGTTAATATTATTTAGATAATATTACCTAGATTATTGATTAAATTAACATTGAGTATCTTGTTTATTTAGGATTTAGTACTTTTCTCAAATATTATTAATAAATAAGCATTAATAGTTTTATTTAGATATTACTATTTACTAGTATTATCTAGGTTATTAATTATTAGCTATTTAATTATAAAACAAAACTATTATATTGATATTATTAATAGGATATTTTTATTAAGTATTTAGATTAATTAGTATATTATCTAATTAGTGTCATAGTCGATTTTTGCTTATTAATGTTATTAGATTATTACTATTAATATTTATATAATTAAAACTAGGGTGGCAAAACGGGCCCGGCCCACGGGCCATGCCCGTTTTATCCGTCATTTTTGGCGGGGCGGGCCAAGGATTTAGGCCCTCACCCTCAAATGTGTCCGTCCCGTCTCGTCCCGTTTTTTTCGCGGGCACGTGTATTTACATAAATTTTTGTATTTTTAGGCTTAAAGAGTGCAGTGCCCGCGGGCTTTCCCCGCCCCGCCCTCACTTTTTTGCGGGGCGGGTCTAAGTTTTAGGCCCACATCCTCAACTATGACCGTCCCGCCCCGCCCCGTTTTTTTGCGGGCTTTTGCGGGGCGGGCATGCCCGTTTGCCACCCCTAATTAAAACAAGGTTAGTCAAATTTTCATTATTTTGGATTATTGGAGAGGGCACGCATAATTATATAAATTTTATTTATATTTTATATTTTATTATTTAGACTTTATTTGTTATTTAGATCTGGTTAAATATTGACCAATTTAGGTCCAACCCCAATTCCCAAACCCTAATTCACGCACAGTAGAATCAGAAAGGGATCAAAAAATGCTTGAAAAATATGAATCAAATGTTTATACAAATCAAATTTATTGTTACAAATCAGAATTAACTGCAAAGTAACTTACAATCAGAATCAAATCCAATTAGATAAAAAATTGTATTTTCTAATAAAAACTCAAATATAAAAATCCTAAAATACATCAATCAAATTAAAATCTATAACCTAAAAAAACCTAAAAATACAGAAGAAATCAGATGAACAAGGATGAAAAAAGAGAACCCTAAAAAAAACTTTTCTATTGTAGCTGCAATTCCAATCCCACACCAGAGCTTGAATCAAAGCAGGATTAGGGTTTCAAATTGAAACTCTGATTTCTCTAAGCTTAGCCTTCATCCTTGACTAGTAAGGACCTTGTATTCAAAGAAAAGAGAAGTAGTAAGTGATCAAATGAAAAAACAGAAAGAAAAGGACAATCAAAGGAATAAAAGAAAGGAATCAAGGGTTACCTTTTCACTGGAATACATCTCCATTTCGTAGGTTGGTCTTCATACCTTCATGCATTGCCTTTGGCTGTTGTTTGCTCTGATTGTTTTTTGCTCTAAACTATTGTGATTTTTTAAATTTGATTAGGGTTAGAAGAAGTTAGGGTTGATTTCGATAGATCGAGGGTTTGATTGGGGTGTGGGGAAGGCTGATATATGGATCGGTCAGGGTTTGTTATTTGCTCTTGGTAAGTTTGGTGTTTTTTGAAAAATCAGGGTTAGTGTTCATGTTAATAGGGTTAGGGTTCATGTGATGAACCCTAGGGTTCATCTAGGAAGGGTTAGGGTTCATCTAGGAAGGGTTAGGGTTCAAGAATAGGGTTAGGGTTCATCAGGGTTCTGGGAATATGAAGAATTTTACGTAGGTGTTCATCATCCAGATGAACACCAGTTGAATATCCTGATTGAGCTTCAACAAGAGATCTGGGTAATGCGGAGGTTCCGGGGAGGGGGACGGTGGTGGTCAGTTTCTGGGTTGAGTATTCTTCATGTTCATGATGAACATGAAAATTCCGGTTGAAGATGGTGGTCCGGGAGGTGAGTTAAGGTGGATAAAAGGGTGGTCATAAAGAGAGGTAGAGAGATGTCAGAGAAAAAGATAAAGCAGAGAGTAAGAGATAGAAAGGAGACTGATAAACGAAATGGAATCAAAGAGAAACCCATTTATATACTCCCCTAAGAACGCTGCAGATCAATGACGCGTGGGGACCTCCAGGTCTTTCAGATGGTCATACCTTGACCTAATCTGATACACGCACACTTACCCTATTTCCTGTGCACCTCAATCATTATCCCCTGATCGGTTGACCCCCTAATGGTCAACTGATCTGAAGGCCAGGGATAAGTCTATGATCACTTAAGTAATCACATTCGGTGGTCCTGGTTTTTCCACGATTTTATTTGTTTTTTTCTTTTAAATTTTATTAAGATGTTTTTGTTTATTATTGCTGATGGGCTCAGAAACCAGGTGAGCCTTGTCCCTGTTACTATCCACACCCCCAATCTTAGTCCAATTGTTGTCTTAGTTCAGAATGCACCTCCTGCCTAGTTTTTTTAAAATTAATTTAATTTCTAATTAGTTTTTTTTATATAATTAATTAAATTAAGCTTGATTAAGGTAATTAGGGTTTTGATTAGTATGTTTTTTACATTAATATTTTAGTTTATATTCATCTTTTAATCAATAAATGAATATGAAAAATATTTAATTAAGAAATAATATTTAAGAAATTAAGGTTAATTAAGTGGAGTTTTTGGGAGAATTAAGGGATTAAAATCAAGGATACTTTTAGGGTTGAATAACTTAATTAGGGATAAATAATCGGGATAAGGGATAATTTATGTTTTACTTGGAATAAAAAACATATACATGTTATTAATAATGATCTATTTTCTTAAATAAATTAATCGGTATATTTTTGCAAGCAATCAATGAGTTAAAATCAATCTAACACACCTCAAATCATAAGTCCTCCGTCTTTGTGCATTAAGGAATTTTTCAAAAATCAAATACTTCTTCGTCCCTAATGCATTGAGAATAAAAACAACAAACACACAAATATTTTTTACAAGAACTACGGTACTCTGATCTTTCATCTAACGTGATGGTACGTAGGCATAGAGTTGTAAACTCTAGCAAGTACAATAATCAAAAATATTTTTAGGTCCCCTTTTATTAATTAATCAATGTCCTTTTCTCAATAATAAAATATTTTGTAACAAAATAAATAACTAATCAATAATAGGTAATGAAAACAAACATCTTTAGACACACACTAACCCTAGAATTATAGGAGGATCACATTGAATACAATGGAAGTGAGGGGTGCCTCGTATCTTTCTCTCACTTAACCGACTTCCGAACTTAGTCTCTTACTCTTCACCATTAGTTTTTATCATCATTTCTCTGTTCCTTAGGAACATATCAAGGATGATGACGACTTTGTAATTTTTCCAACTGCGACACTTTGATTCTTGCTTTTTACTTGATTTTTTGACATAAATTTGTTGTTGCACTTAGTGTGTTTCTTATCCTTTATTCCTTTTTTTCAAAATAGCTTTAAATGTGAATTTCCAAAAAATCGGTATTCTTGTGCATCCCACTGTAAACGAATAATTTTTGAAAATTTTAGTTATTATTTATTGATTTTTAAGCATGTCATTGTATTCATAATATCGAGTAGATGAATTTTAATTATTCATTTGTACGATTTCATAAAAATTTAAGATACATGTTAATCAAAAGAATTAATGATGTGTTTTTTCACATTTTCCATTACAAGTTAAGGTAACTTCTACTACATCAACAAAGTGGAGGAAGAGTATCATCTAGGGTCCACGTGGCCCCACCACCCTTTCTTTTTTATTTAAATTTTATTAAGTTTTTTATTAAAACTCTTTCATATTTTTTAGAATTTATTAATTAAATTTATTTTAATTAATTAATTTTGTTAATTAATTTAATTAATTGGTTAAATTTATTTTAATTGATTAATTTTATTAATTGACTTTTTAATTAAAATGACTAATTATTTAAATTTACTTTAATTGATTAATTTTGTTAAATGATTTTTTAATTAACTTAATTAATTGATTAAATTTCATTTTACTTGATTAATTTTTTTAATTGATTTTTTATTAACTTGATTAATTGATTTATTTTATTTTAATTTATTAATTAAATAACTTGACCACATATCAAAAATCAAATTATATACTTGATAAACATCAAGTGGCTTTCAAAAATATCGCACTACTTCACCATCAGCTCAAAACATTTTCACTTCCAAAATCAAATCGTTATTCAAAACTAACGTGAATTCATTCCTTAATCGACATCAAGTCTTGTTCAAATTACGAACCAAACACTTGATCAACATCAAGTCATTTTCTCATATTCAATCGAATCATTTTCCGCAAATGCAAATAAACCCCTTGGTCAACACCATGTTTCTTTTCAAAATATTTTCGCAAATAAAATTAGTTGAAAATGGGAATGGGGAATATACATCCGTCTGCTCCTCGAATAAGTTAGTGATTGGCGCGCGACATATTGCTCGAACTTTCGTCTTTCGAATAAAATACTATAATCGAACATCGATGAAAAAGGAATGGGAGGCGCACGCCTCGGTGCTCCTCGAGTAAGCAAGTGGGAGGTACACGTCGCTGCTGCGAATACTCGTCTTCCACCAATAACTTTTAAAATCTCAAACTTGGATGAAAAAGGAATGGGAGGCAAACACCTCGCTGCTCCTCGAATAAGTGAGTGGATAGCACACGCCACATTGCTTGAACTTTTGCCATCTGTCTAAAAACATATTCAACCAATCAAACATAATTTTTCTCACCCTCATGCGATCGAAAACCTTTTCATAAAAGAACATTGTTTTATCCATTCTACCGCGATACAAACAGATGTTTAAGCCCCTCATTGCAAGCACAAGCGGTATTTTACCGCTAGAATGCGACCTACACATTTGTTCACTAAAATCAATCAACCAACACTCATTTGCTACCAAGAACTAAATAGCTTTGAGTTCTCCATCGCACATGGAGATATGTAGGAGCGAGATTCAACGTCTCGTCAAGCACTATAGCAAAAAACCTAAAAAATATCTTTTGTCTTGCACAGAACTACGTCACTTTGAATTCCTCATCGTACTTAAGGATATGTAGGAGCAAGACCCGCAATCTTGTCAAACATCCTAATAAAAACATTTTGTGACCTTCTTTTATTTCCCTTTTCAATCTTTTACCACTCGAAGAAAGCAAATAACATTCGGTAACATTCAATCGCAAGTTTAACTAAAAGATTCCCGTTGAGTACAACGGATATGAGGGTGGCTAATACTTTCCCCTCACATAATCGACTCTCGAACCCGAATTATATTCTAACAAACATCTTCTTTTTCTTTTAAGGGTTTTATCGATATTTTCTCTTTCCTTCTTTTTGGAATAAATAAAGTTCGATGACGAATTTGTTCGGTCCATTTCTGCGAGTGCGCAAACGCCCCACGAAGGATCGTTTTTCAAGACGCGACACTAAGCTATGTGTTATTGTGTCCAAAAGTGCATGGATTCCTAAGGTAAACTAAAACCTCGCAAGGGAAACGCCAGTTCTCGAAATACCCCCATTATTTACTGGTAAAAACACTTCGCTTTCTGCCGAAGGTCTCGTGCCTGAGAAACTATGTATTGTTATATTTGCAAAAGGCCTTTCCTAGGGCGATGCCCTGGAACCACCCCTAGGAGATGACAATGACATAAGGTCGCCCGAAGGGACGTATCCCCCCGCCCTTAAGTCTTCTTCGTCCATGGAAGAAAAAATATGGATAAGACGTGTCTCGGATAAAGAGAAAGTCAGAGTTGTTACTGACTTACGTCTACCTTGAAAATAGGGATTTAATTGTCCACCATTTGACTAAGTGGGGCGGTGGCCTTTTCCGAGAAAACCCTAGATCCTAGAGACCCCTATAAATACATTATCCCTCAAGGGAAAAACGGGACTCTAGGTGATACACACTTTCTACTACTCGAAGAGCACCACACTCGTTACCATCGTAACATATACGACTAACTTAACCACCCGCTTGCAACCTAGCAGCGCCGACCACCAACATGGTCTTTCACCTCACATGAGTTTATCCCTTAAACAACCTTAAGAACCACCGCACATGACTTCTCGGTGCCGTGAACATGCCTCACTACCCAAACCTGTTATATACGTACGAAGGTATCTGAGTCTTCCTGCCCTTACAAGGGAACACGCACATCATGTACTTTTTGACCAATATAAATAACATAACAATTTGTAAATACATATATATTTTCGTAACTTATACAAGCATTTCCCTATTAATTTTTGACATAAAATTATGATATAACTCACTTACGAATGAATTGCATGTGAATAGAATGTGTCCGAAAGTATATTTCTATATTTCAAAAGTAATTTTGATTTTTCATTAGGAAGTTGCCGCAATCCTTAGAGTGTGAAAAATAATCCTAAATCTAATTGTATTTTAGTCTATTGGTCCAAAATCTAAGTCCAATCCCGTAAAGCCCAAAATTTGAATATCCTTCACTTCACCTAATACAATTTAATTGCATCTCAGTTAATTAACACACGATCCAACTAAAAAACTAAAGAAACAAAATTCAGCACGCACCAATGTTATAATATGATCCTTTTCTTTTCTAGTTATTTCTAAATTTTCATAATATTAGATTTCAATAAGATGCCAAAACAATCAATGTGTCAAACAATTTAAAAATGTTTCATTTATACATTCCTTTTACACTTTCGCAACATCTAATTAATCAGAAGATATTAAAGTATGATTAATTCAGTTGATTAAATATTAGTCTAATTCATATTAAAAACATATAATTAATTCTTGATTGAATTAATAAAATTAATTATATTGACTATTAAAAATCAAATTTATAATTATTTTGAATATCCAGAATTTCTCACGATTTGTTTCTTACAAATATTTTATTTTTATTATGTTGTTCAACTATGATTTCAATTTCATGATGAAAAGTATAAAAATAAAAATAAATAAATAAAAAATAACAGTCGTCCGATTTTTTTAAAATAACCATGTTTTTCAAAAATAATATAAAGTAAACATTGTTTTAAAATATTTATCAATATAATCATTTTTCCAAAAACAATTAATAAATACGTCATTTGCATTGTCGTATAAAATAAACTATTGGACATACGTGCCACATGCATTAGCGCATGTATGTCCATATCGTCACCTAGAGTGGCACATGCATGTCCTATGTGCCAAATGCTATGGCGCACGCATAGTCCATCCAATGGAGGCGCCAATGCATGTGGCTACTACTCCTGCACTCATTCTACAAATACAACATGATCATCCCATAAATTTTCACACATCTTCTTACTATCTCCTTTCATTTTTCTTCATTCTCCTTCCATTTTACTTTATTGTCGTTGTTACGAAACATAAATAAAGTAGGCACATATAGTTGAGGTTCAGCTATTTTGTCCCACTTATATAGTTTGTTGTGTAAAAATACCAAAAAAAATACTTGTATGTTTTATTCTTGCACCTATTTGCTACAAACATGTGGTTGATCAAGAATGTTGTCACTCGCCCCAGTCAACGAGAAGCCATTCACACTCCCCTACACAACAAAGTAAGTTTATCTTAAATCTTCTAATTTGTTAGACTTTATGAAACAATTGACTGTAACTAATATATTTTCAATTTTTTCGATCTAGGTGGTCAGCTTAGGGGATGAACTACAATAGGTGTCTCAAACACGATGTAGTAGTCTATTGCAATATTTTAGACCACAATGTTTTATGTAGTTTGGAATGTTATGAACATGTTGGTACTTCTAAATACTTGATTAATATATGTGTTAGTTTACGTGGATGACCTCGAGTGGATTTTTTTTTAAATAACCAATTTTTTCAAATTAATTTTGAAAATAATCATTATTTCAAAAATATTTACCAATATAACCACTTTTTAAAAAAGTAACAAAGTCGTCATTTGCATTGACGCATCCGATGAAACTATTGTACATAGGCGTCATTGTCATTGGCGCATGCATGTATTATGCGCCACATGCAATGGCGCATGCATAGTCCACTCAGTGGAGGCACCAATGCATGTGGCTACTGCTCCTGCACTCCATCTATAAATACAACATAATCCTCCCATAATTTTTCATACATCTTCTTACTATCTCCTTCCATTTTTCTTTAAAATGTCTTCATATACATATATGTGTCCTTATATTCACAAGAGAAATGTCAATTTAATTTTTTCAATAGTGCAGCCTCCAATGATGATCCGACTTTGGAATATAGATATGTTCTAAAATCTTAACAGGACCTTGAACCGTTGGTTAGATAGAAAAATTATAGAGGGTGAAAAGATCAGAAGAATTCAATGACTTGATACCACGTTCAACCAAAATGGAGAAGTTCATTTCTGGGTGAATGTTAAAACTGACAGAGACGTTCACATGATGATGTATACTTCTCACAAAATTGTTTTGATGGTTGTAATCTCATAGTTATGTTGTTTATTTGTTGTATTTGTTTGTGATGTTATTTTATTGTTTGTTTGTGTTGTTGTTTAATTATTGTTTAATTGTTGTTTAAATTATTGTTTAATTGTTGTTTTCAAGTTATTGTAACTGAATCTTATGATATTTATGAAATGGATGTTGTTTTTAATATAAAGCAAAAGGGTTACAATTAAAATTATGTTGCTGTGCTTGGTCCAACACTGGGACAATTTGTACGATTATGACCGGGCTGGCGACATGCACTACATAATCTAACCATTTTGTTTGTCGTATCCATTTCGGTTCAAATACGGGTGTTATTTGGGCGTCCCTTTTTCTTTCTTCGTATTATTTCATTGTGCCGGAGTATGTCCCCTTGATATGCAAGCCAATAATCCTCTTTTGCTACCACCGAACAGCTAATTTTGTAAACATTGCATAGGTTTATGACTTTGTAAACGGCGGATAGTAAGTTGGAAGGATCCTGTAGAACCTTTGAATATGCCGCTATGACATGGGAGCAGGGCATACGAAAGGCTTGGTGCTTTTCGTGGTCGCACCAACCTCTATCTAGTTCCACTCGATATTGTCCCATCGGCATGCCTTCATTGTAATCCATTACTCAGCAACATTGTACCAACCTTTAGTATGGTCAAACACTGTGACCACACGTGTGTTCGCTTTGACAACTTCTTCTTTGGTAATTTTTTATTTCCTGAAAGGGCTGGTAATACGGTAAATATTATGTATTTACCGTTGTTATGAAACATAAATAAAGTAGGCACATATAGTTGGGGTTCAGCTGTTTTGTCCCATCTTTATAGTTCGTTGTGTAAAAATGCCAAAAAAAATACTTATATGTTTTATTCTTGTGCCTATTTGCTACAAGCATGAGGTTGGTCAAGAATGTCGTCACTCGCCCCGGTCAATGAGAAGCCATTCACATTCCCCTACGCAACAAACTAAGTTTATCTTAAAATGTTCTAATTTGTTAGACTTTATACGACAACTTATTGTAACTAATATACTTTCAATCTTTTCGATCTAGGTGGTTAGTTCAGGGGATGAACAACAACAGGTGTCCCAAACACGCTGTAATAGTCTATCGCTGTAATATTCCATATCTCCTTAAATGCTCAATTAGTTGTTAGTTGAGATCAATTGAGTTCCTATGTACTCTACCTTTTATCAGTTGGAACAATTAGAGCTCCTATGTGCTTTAAATATTGTCAGTTGTGACCAATAGAGTAACCAGTGAACTCTAAAGAGATTAATTATTAATAAAAGAGACACACTAATATTAATAAGTACAAGAGAGGGCATTTTGGTAACATTAATAATTGATCAATTGGTACTAGAAGACAAAATATCAATTGAGATATTTTGTATTAATACCTAATATTATAATATATATCAATTATATGTTATATATATTTGTGAGGTATAGAAAGAAAGAAGGAAAGTAATAGATAATAAGAAGTAGGAAGAGATAAGAATGAAGAGAGAGTTATCAGAAAGAGAAAGAAAGGAAGGGAAAGAAGAAAGAGGAAAAGAGAAAGAGGAAGGATGAAGAAGGAAAAAGCTCATGAAGATCATGATCATCACCATCAATCATCTCATTTTCATAATCTTTTTCATCATGCTCATCAATCTAAGGTGAGTCCCTAGATAGTTGTAGCTTGGGGGAAAGAACTTCATGGAAGTGGGATTAGGTTTTGTGAACTTGTTGGTGTTCATGCTTCTATGTCTCATACCATGATTCCTACATGCTTTTGTGTGAGCTATGTTGTGTTGTTGTATTGGAACCATGATATTGTGTTTGATTGGTGTTAATTGTTGTAGGATAGTGATTAAAATTCATGAATATATGCTAGAAAATATGAAGACATGAATGGGTATAAGTTAGGATGGTTTAGGGATGTTAAATATGGAAGAAAAAGTGTTTAGAAGAGGTATTTTTGGAAATTCTGCAGGTGTCAATCGATTGGTTGCAGAACCAATCGATTGGTTCATGACTATGTGAAGAAAAAGATGAACTTTACTGATGTCAATCGATTAGCTACAGTGCCTAATCGATTGGTCCTGACAATTTTGTGAAAAATACTTTACAGAAACGTCATGCAATCGATTGGCTCCTAATGCAATCGATTGGTTCAGTCTTGTTTTGCCTAAAACCACTTCTTCCATGTTTCTAAACCATCTTGGATGTATTATAACTTATACCATGATGTGTATGCATTAGATTAATATTAATCGATCTATTTATATAAGTTTGTGTGTGTTTTAACCTAGAATTTCGACTAGGTTAGAATGATGGATTAATGAGTTTGATAGTTGACGCATCCTGCGAAAAATCAACCGGCGGGACTCAAATAAAAACACAACACAGAGCCGCCATTGCGCGTTATTTATCCCAAGATAGGGAAAGGAAACGCTCAGAGAAACCTGGAAAGGAAATGGTCTTGCGACCAAAGAGAAAGGGTAAGGGAGTCGGTTACGCAAGGGGAAGGTATTAGCACCCCTCACGTCCGTCGTACTCGACGGGATCCACGTTCTAAAATAAAGAATAGGTTGCTAAACATCACACACACACACAGGGAACGCAGGTGGGATTAAGAGAAGGGAGCTCGATAGGACATCGCATCCTATGCCTACATATCTCGTCTGGAACGAGAATCAGAGCCACTGTAGTTCGGCTTACGCACGCCAAACAACACAAAACGCACAAACAGATGGCAAACATGGAGCCCGACAACCACTAGATGGAATTACGTCAGCATCCGAACCAAAACACGCACAAAACGGCAAACGTGGAGCCCGACTGCCAATCACTGGACTTACGTCGGCATCCGAACCAAAACACATGCCAGAAGATAACAAGCACACGCAAAAAGAAAAAAAGGTTGCCCGGAGTGGTCTCGCACGACCACCTGCCTACATACCTCGTCTGGAACAAGGATCAGGGCGATGTAGTTCCCCCTCAAGGGACTGAATTACTAGCCAGAAACCAGGGGAAGACACACTACCAGGGAGCTGGACTCGAGCCTAGTGTTGTCATGCATCGTTACCCTAAGTTCAGTTTTCTATCCTACTTGCATAAGCAAACTACTCCTATCCAGGAAAGAAGCAAGCATACAAGCATACAAAATAATTCAAGCATACATCAAATGAGAACAAGCATCTCAAACAGATATCCACATAGCACGCACTATAACCAAACAAGTGGGCTCACACAATAGGTTTGACTGCCTCAGCAAGTCATCTGTACGGGCTGTGTTTGCTCTTAACCTTGCCATTACGAGGCTAAGGTGAAGCAGATGAAAGGTGAAGTGAGGATCAGACCTCACAGCTCTTATCCCTGACCAGGGAGAGCTTCTGACAAATGAGCATGGGTCCAGAATGGGGGAACCCTTCTATACTCAGAGACTCTGACACAATGTGCACTGCACAAGATCTTGGGCTTGTGATCTCAATGCTACAACCATGTAATGGGAGCAAGGAGAAGACTCAACTGAATAGTGGGGGATAGATTGCATATCCCTACCTTCCACCAATTGCCTTGATTAAGGACTTTACCTGCTTAGGCACAATTTTAAACAATCACAACCATTGCCTCTTAAGGAGGACTTCAGACAGTTTGCCCGGTCAAATAACAGACCGGGTCTCCAGACTACATGAAGTTAGGAAGTTATACCTCAATGCAAGTTGCTTAAGAAAAGCAAAGCAAAAGTTCACAAGGAACTGAGCAACTAAAAGTACCTGGAAACAGTCAAACACAGTTAGTACTCAGACAGACAAAAATAAACAGCAAATATTAATCAGTCAGACTATACAAACTAATGCACAACAAAGGCAAGCTATGAGCTCAAGCCCAAACTTCACAACCTACAAAACAAAGTTATGTTAGTGTACAAACATCAAACAACATCAATTGAATTGACTTGGATCATTCTCCATAAGCATTGCACCTTTTCATCCTGAAAACTCAATCAAATGTTAGAAACTAGACCACTAGGCCAAGCCTAGGGTCCAAAGGTGACAAAAATGTCTAAACAGCAAGGGATCTCTAACCAAAGTCAAATTAATGTCAAACAAAAGCCAACACAATTAGTCCCATTTCCATATCATTCATCATGTTCATTTTATGCACAAAACAATCCAAACTAGTTCAAATGGAACACCAAACATCCAAACAGAACTATTGCATTCAATTCCATATCAAAACAATTCCAAAAATCCTCAAATAACTTACACCTAAACAGGACATAATCAAGGTATGGCATGTCAAATTTTAGCTTAATTGGGCAAAGGGAACCATGTCAATGAAAATCAACAAAAACAGACACAATTATATGAGCCAAATCACAACATCAACACATGCATTCACTTCAAAAATTCATGAGTCCATGTAAACAATAAAGAAATGAATGGGACCAAAACAGGGATGTCATACAATGTGTCTATTATCATCATACCAAATTTCATGATCATTCAATACCATATGAGCATTTCACATTAAATCTACCAACATGTGTCACATGAACTTGCATAATCAACCACCAGAGATGAAAAATAGCAATCAAATTGAAAATGCAATGGAAAAATCCAGAAAAATACACATAGCATCTTAACATGTTAATGAACATCCATGCAAAATTTCATTCCATTCTAACAAGTCTAGGTCATTCAAAGAAATCCAGCAAGTTGACATAATGAGGTGTGACACAAATTGTCACACCTAGGTTCCAAAATTCACAACTCAAACACCAGGAATCCAAAATTCATGAAATTTACATGTAAATAACCATCAACCAGTCTACAATTATCACAAAAATTTTCAAGAATTTATTTCACAGCATGAGGATTTCACAATCTAAATGGCAAAATGTATCAAAAATGCACACATGTTAATCAACCCTAGGTCAAACTAAATTCTCTCCAAGCACAACTTCAATCAATAGGTCAACAAAATTCTACAGGGAATTAGGAAGTCATAGAAAAAATCCTCACATTTTTCTGATTTTTAATTAATTTTTTATGAATTTTCTAAGCTTTTTATGATTTTTAACAATTTTTATGAATTATTTGATTTCATTAATGGCACAATGGTAAATAACTTGCGCGGGAGCGGGAAACATCTTATTTGAAAATTTAAACAGAAATGTGGATCAAACAGGTTTTATTTCCAGAACTTCATCTTCTTCAACCCAGGCACACCAAGAACACGTGAATTTCAAACCATCACCAAAATGAGCAAATGAACATCCGTTGGAATCGTCTTAACACGTAGATCTCAAATATGACAATAATTTGACCTAATTGTTCCTATATTCTTCGAATCGATGAGGTTAGGGTTTACATTCATACTTTCAAATCAAGATTTCATCCTCTACAGTTATCCATAATCAAAACTAAAAGCATCACGACGCTCTACATTCAACGCACTATACAATGCACATAACAATTGAACAAACCGTGACATTCGAAAAAATGAATACCTGGCAATGGCAGTGCTGTTCTTGACGAGCTTTGCGCGTGTTAGCCTCAAACAGATGGAGTAGTAGCTTGTGGAAGGTGAGTAGAGTGCTCGAATCCAATTGATGTTGCTCCTAGTGCTCGAATTCTCCAAATGCCATTGATGTTGCAAACTTGAACAGTCACGATTGGTGGTGCAATTGATGATGAGATGCAAAAACAGATGTAGAAGATGATGATGCAAGATCAACACAACAAGAAATTCGAGAATTGATCAAGAATTCAAAGAGTTTTGGTCAATTGAAGTGTTATGTGGTTCTTGAGAATTTGGAGGGAATTTGAGATCTGATTTTGGGATTGGTGCATTCTGTTATGATTAGATGATGATTATGAATATATATGATTGCTTAATCACCACTTAACCATGTTTAATTAACCAAATGGAATGATTAGTGAAATTGGTTAATTTCAAGTAAGGGCAAAATTGGAACTTCCCATGCCAGCTCATTGCCAGCTCATACACCTTCTAAACACCTGTCATGAGCTATTGCCACTTGTTGCATGCTCATTGGAGGTGTATTTCTCATTTTCACTATGTGATGGCTTATGTGTTCATTTTCAAGTTCATTTCAAAAGCCATTTTCCAAACCATGAAGCCTTAGCATGTTATGATGATTCCAACAACTTTCAAATACCATTTGTGAAGTGTTGCAAAAATCCCCACTCAAAAATTCCAATTATTTCACAAGTTGGACAATTTTGCCCCTGGTTCATTTAACTGTCCAGTTGAAATTTGACTTTTTGCATTGACCACTTTTGGGAAAATCCAATTATGCACCATGAAAGTACATGTCAAATGGAGTTTGTGCATATAAAGAACTCCCAATTTGGATGCTCCATGTGGAAATTATGGCCTCCTGATTATGGGTCATTTCTGAAATTCACTGAGCCATAATTTTCCAACCATACATGGGATTTTCAAGTTCTTGGACATTTTGGAAAGGTGAGAACAAGATCTACAACTTTCATGTTGAACAAATTTTCATTTGAAGCTTCCTTGGACATTTTATTTTGAGGTCAAAACTTTCCATTTTTGGAAACTTCCATTACAAGTCACTTTCTATTTTTGGCAATTTTTGTCCTGACTTGATTTTCTCCATTCTTAAGCTTTGACATGTCAAATAACACTTGTTCCAACATGAATGAAGTGTATCCAACTCATTTCCACCTCCAAATCATCAGATCATGTACAGTTGACCACAATTGACTTTTTCATCTGATAGATTAATCTGGCAATGCATAGATCAAATTAAGCCCCAATCTCCAACTGAAATGGCTCAAGGGTGAAACCCTAGCCTCAATAAGCACAATATAATCATAGAATGAACCCCATAACCATCACAAACCCCCTCTCCTGACCATGCCCTGATTGGCCCAATGCAACTGATTAGGGTTGACCAGTGGTCAAAACCCTAATCTCAAGGAATCTGCCTCCAACACTTGATTCTTCTAATGATAACAAGCCATGATGATGATGATGTATCATTGCAATCAAGATGAAGACCAATATCCTTTGAGAATCATGAAACCCTAATTCATAGCCCAATCCTCAGATGGCCAATGATCAATCAAATAAAACCCTAGCTTGCACTTGACCTCCTCATCTTCTGATCAAGACTTGAGAGAATGGCTTGCACAATGTAACCACATGATATGCAATATGCAATGCCTAATGACCTAAAAATGATATGTAAATATGTTAAGCTAGTCCCAAGAGAGGAGGGCAAATTTTGAGGTGTTACAGTTGCCCCTATTCAATCCACTGTGAACCTGTCGATATGAATAGCCTCGGCTTTCAGATGATCAAGATGAAGAGTGATTGAATACCAAGAACAGACGAACAATTTGCACTCTGATGGGATAATAATTAACAATGCCCGTCAGAATCGGCGAAGAACACAATCTCAAAGAAAATCCGTCTGGTACGGAAAAACTCAGCTTGAACCCCAAAACATAAACGTCGACCTGGATACCAAAATAAATGGTAACGCAGGGATAACCATGGCCTGAACACCACTCATCCGCTCGGGATTATTATTCCTTTCTTTTTTCATTTTCTTGAACCCCGAAATTTTCTCTTCTTTTTTTTCATTTTCTTGGCCTGAACACCACTTTGGTCTGAACACCTCTTCGGTCTGGATACCACTTCGGTCTGGATACCACTTCGGTCTGGATACCACTTCGGTCTGGATACCACTTCGGTCTGGATACCGGGAAACTGGCCGGATTGCCGCAAGCTGCATCGATCTAATCATCGTGAGCTTCTTCGATCTGGAAATCGGAACTGGCCGGAGTGCCACAAATTCTTCGTCCTGACTGTTGAGAACCTCTTCGATCTGGAAATCGGAAACTGGCCGGATTGCCACAAGTTCTTCGTCCTGACTGTTGAGAACCTCTTCGATCTGGAAATCGGAAACTGGCCGGATTGCCGCAAGTTCTTCGTCCTGACTGTTGAGAACCTCTTCGATCTGGAAATCGGAAACTGGCCGGATTGCCACAAGTTCTTCGTCCTGACTATTGAGAACCTCTTCGATCTGGAAATCGGAAACTGGCCGGAATGCCACAAGTTCTTCGTCCTGACTGTTGAGAACCTCTTCGATCTGGAAATCGGAAACTGGCCGGAATGCCACAAGTTCTTCGTCCTGACTGTTGAGAACTTCTTCGATCTGGAAATCGGAAACTGGCCGGAGTGCCACAAGTTCTTTGACCTGACTGTTGAGAACCTCTTCGATCTGGAAATCGGAAACTGGCCGGATTGCCGCAAGTTCTTCGTCCTGATGGTTGAGAACCTCTTCGATCTGGAAATCGGAAACTGGCCGGAATGCCACAAGTTCTTCGTCCTGACTGTTGAGAACCTCTTCGATCTGGAAATCGGAAACTGGCCGGATTGCCACAAGTTCTTCGTCCTGATGGTTGAGAACCTCTTCGATCTGGAAATCGGAAACTGGCCGGATTGCCACAAGTTCTTCGTCCTGACTGTTGAGAACCTCTTCGATCTGGAAATCGGAAACTTCTTCGATCTGGAAATCGGAAACTGGCCGGGTTGCCACAAGTTCTTCGTCCTGATGGTTGAGAACCTCTTCGATCTGGAAATCGGAAACTGGCCGGATTGCCACAAGTTCTTCGTCCTGATGGTTGAGAACCTCTTCGATCTGGAAATCGGAAACTGGCCGGAATGCCACAACGACCCATGCTGAGGATGACAAGCCCTGAGCCGACTGCTCTCTATTCAACCCTGGCAGTCAAACACTTCGCGTTTAGCTGGGGATTATCTTCTTTCTTGTTTTTTCTTTTTGGACCCCGAAACTTTCTTGATTAACATTCCCATCTCTGCTCGACAGAAACTTACCCTCCAGTATCGTACTACTGGGGAATATCCTTGATTAAAACCATGATGCTAGACTCCTCGGAGTAACACCTTCACTGTCTGATAAAACCAATCCTCAAGCGGTAACCACGGCTTGAATCGCGCTGATCGCGTAATCCTCCTCTGATTTTATTTCCATCTCTGTCCGACGGAAACCTTTCCTCCAATATCGCACTACTGGGGAACATTGCTGATCTGACGTCATGATGCTAAACTCCACAGAGTAACATCTTCGCTTTCTGGCACAACCACCTCTCAAACGGTAACCACGGCTTGAGACTAGCTTTATGCTTGCAACAATGATGCATGATCTTTTTCTGCGTCATGCTCCATAATTATGGAAATGCTACGCGATTTATTTTTCTATGCAATATGCTATGCTTACTCTACATGATGAATGCATAAAAAGCATCCCCCTCAAGGGACTCTTCTGAGGAGCACGAGACACTCTGCTGAGGAACTCATCAATACTCCGATTCCACCCTGCTGGGGAATAGTACTGCTGCTGGGAATAAGGCAACCCTTGTTGGGGAAGAACCTCCTTTGCACCCAATACGCTCGAGAATTTGCTGGGGATAGGAACCACCAACACTCTGCGGGGATACAGTCTTTGACTTGCTGAGGATATAAATCTCGACTCTGCTTCGAGAAAACCTCACAGATACCTGACGACTTCACTGGGGAAATGCTCACAGATACTCTGCTGGGAAACAGCAACCTCCAGGCCTGGCGACTAGGGAAGCATTGATCTGACACCTGCTGGGGATAACCATCCTGACCCTGCTAGGGAAAACGAATGCCACTCTGCTGGGGACAACCCATGCAATCCACACGTAGGATACTCAGCTGGGGATGCAGATATCCGTCCGCTACGGAAACTTGTCCAATCCACTGGTAGGATGAACACTGCTGGAGATATGTTTCATTGAAACCCGCTCCACTCGGGGAGTAGCAACCTTCAGGTCTGGCTGCTGAAGAAACATCATTGTAAACCTGTCGGGAATAACCATCCTGATTCGGCTGGGGAATCCACAGACCTTGGATCTGCTAGGGATTTGGTCCTTTAATTCTGCTTGGGGATCCCGCTGGGGAAATGAGAAAAGTTGGTATAGAACACCCGTCGACTCGTCGAACCATGGTATCCACCTCCCAAACTCGTATCAGCTTTCCACTTTTGAGAATTCCCAAACTCTTCTGGACCTTTTCTGCTCCATCATCTTGTATTCCCAATCGCTTCGCGCTCGACGGAAAGCGAATTCCTGGGGACTATACATACTTTTCAATTTTCCGACTTTGAAGAGTCTTCTTGATTAATTCCAAAGGTCGTCGTACGCCTCAACGCCTCTTCGCCACTTCTCTACCCATTCGTCTCTGACCGAACCCTGCGGGGAATTTCTACAGACTTTCCAATCTTCCGATTTTGAAGAGTCTTCTTGATTATCATCAAGGATCGTCGTACGCCTCAACGTCACTTTGCCGTTCTTTCATATCCATTCGTCCCTGAGCGAACTCTCTGGGGGTTTGTTTTTGTCGACAGCTTCCACATCACAACCTGCAAGTGAGTGAAAATACCTAACAGTTCCTGCAAAACAGATCGTTAGATAAAACCGTGCCCCAGGCGTGTCAAGATTTCAACACTTGGGTCACTCAACCTTCCAAATAAGATTTCTAGCTTTCAATCTTATAAACACGCATTGGAAGGGACCTGTATGTCTTAAAATGCAAAATTCTTTATCAAAATAATCGGATGTTTTTGCAATCAAAGCGGTAATGAAAACAAAAACAAAATTATTTGACTGAATATGCATTTTATTGATTGGAAAAGTGTGGCTCAAATGAGCAATACAAAGAAAGCAATTCCTGAAAAGAGGTAATCGCGCACAAAAGGAAAAATCTACCCTAATGGCAATGTGAAACCCGTAATCTCATCGAGTTCCAACTCGGTTATGAAGGTGAGAAAAACAAGAAAGGGGGGGGTTTGAATTGTTTGAAAAATAAGCGCTTTTGCAAAATGAAATCACACAAAGATTTTATACTGGTTCGCTTATAACACAAAGCTACTCCAGTCCACCCGGCCAAGGTGATTTCGCCTTCAACAAGGACTTAATCCACTAATCTTGAAAGATTACAAACAACCCCTAAGAGAGAAGAAAATCTCTTAGTCCTCTCAAGTCTACAGACTACAAAGAGTCACTTGAGGAAATCAAATAAAAATTAGATACAAGATGTGTAATCTAGAGTGCTTCTAAGAAAGCAAATATTACAAACTTAAGAACAAATTTTTCACTTGATAAGCAAAAGCTTAGTGAAAATCTTTGAAGAACAAAGATGTTTTTCTTGAGCGTGATATGATTTCAGTATAGTTTTGGCTAGTGATTTCTTCGTATATACTGAATGAGATTTCTTCTCTATTTATAGGAGTTGAAGTAGAGTTGAAGTAGCGTTGAATCTGTTGGATATTGAGATGTAATTACGCCATTCCATTAATAGCTTCTGCAGTAGACTTTTTCACTTAGAAGTGACTACTTACCACAATTAGTATCTTCTCTCTTGGAAGTGGAGATTAACGTCTCTTTCTAATTGAGGAAATCCATTTGCAGAACTTTAACTTGGCTTAAACGTTACTTCATCATGATTAACAATTCTGATTAGAGTCTTTGTGTATCTGGAGAAACTGGCTTCTGATGTTATTTCTTGAATGTTCAGATGGCGCTGATAACTTCAGAATTTACAGAAGGCATTTGTTCAGAGTCAGAGCTTCTAGACTTTACTTCATGTTCAGATGCTTCTGATACTTGCAGTTTTGTCCAGAGTCAGAGCTTCTTGAATGAGATTCCTCTTTAGATGCTTCTGATACTTGAGATTTTGCATCTGATCTTGTTTTGCATCTGATGACATCATCAGATTTGTTTCTTCTTTCTTTAGAACCCTGCACACTTAGAAACTTTTCGTTAGGGTACCACTTTTGGTTTCATCCTTTGTTATCATCAAAATCATGGAATCTATTGTAGAACTATTTTTGTTCTTACAATCTCCCCCTTTTTGATGATGATAAAACAAATAAAATTATCAGATGAAACATGAAAAATATTAGATCAGATAGACAAAAGCTCCCCCTGAGTTAGCACTAGGGAGTTCAGAAGTTCTTACCAGAGCTTTCCAAGCAATAAGATTTCTGAAAACTTTCTGCAATTTCTTAATTTAATGTTAGAACTATTTAATCAGAGCTATTATTTAATCAGAGCTAATTTTATCAGAACTATTTCTACAATTGTTGCAGAATGCTTAAGGTTTTAGACATAATTTTCATCAGAGCTATTTAATAATTTCTCCCCCTTTTTGGCATAATCAAAAAGGCATAAAACAGAAAAAGAATAATAGAGAGAAAAACACTTCATTAAACAAAAGCACAAAGGCAAGCAGCAGTCAAAACATCAGATTCAACAGAAATATCAGAGCTAAAAAAGAAAAGACAGAAGCAAAAACACTAGGCAAACAAAAGAAATCCTAAGTGCCTAAGGGTTTGGAGGAGGAGGAAGTCTCTGTAGTAGCATAGCAAACATATTCTGGAGGTTTTCATTCAGAGCGTCTTGCTTGTCCATCCTTGCCCGGAGCTCACTCTGATCTTGCTTGATCTCTTTCTGATCTTGCTTGATCTCCTTCAGAGTGTTAAGAATCAGAGGGATCGCAGAGGAAGACTCCCCCTGAATCAGAGCCTGCTAAGCTTCAGCTTCAGCAGCAGCTTGGGCTTCTGCATCTGCCTTAGCCTTGGCTTCAGCTTCCTGAATCCTTAGAAGTTCTGCTTCCTTTGCCAGGCGTTCTTCTTCCAATCTCTTAGCTTCTTCTTCAGCTTCCCTAGCCAATCTTTCTTCTTCTAATCTCTTGGCCTCAGCTTCTCTAGCCAGTCTCTCTTCCTCTAACCTCTTGGCCTCAGCTTCTCTAGCCAATCTCTCTTGGAGTCTTTCCTCAGAGTCTCTGATGTAGCCATTTCTGACTTGTTCAGAGATACTCTTCAGCCTATAAGACTCAGAGGTCATCCAACTAATAACTCTGTTCCAGTGTGTCCTAACAGATTTAGGATCATCACTGACTTCAGAATTTTTAGCCAGAGACTTGATCTTCTGGACTGAGGATTCTGCAACCTGTATAATGGCCTCCTCAAGGGTAGGTATGATAATTTTAGGTTCAGGTTCAGGTGAATGAGGTGGAGAGTTTTGAGGGCTGAGATTTAGAGGTTGAGGTTCAGTTTGTTGAGGTTCAGATTCTGCTTGAAGTTCAGAATCTGCGTCTGGTTGAAGACTAGGAGAAGAAGCATATAATGGATTTAGGTCTAAAGGGTCAGAGTCTGGTCCAGGTACAGCGGGAATAAGTGGTGGAGTGATATAAGGTTCAGATGGTTGAATCACAGGTGGTTGGGTTTCAGAGGGTGTGGTGGTTGTTTGTGGTGGAAGTGAAGTTTGATTTTCAGAGGAGATGGTGGTTGTTTGTTGTGGAAGAGAAGTTCGGAGGGGAGAGGTTACTTCAGATTGTGTTTGAGTTTGTGGGGCGAAATTTTTAGCATAGATTTCAGCTATTGTTGGGGAGTTTGGGTCAGAGTGTTCTTGATCAGAGGACTCATGATCAGAGAACTCTTGGTCAGAAGAAGGGGAAAGGTAAGGGGGTGATTCATATTCAGAGGATGAGGAGGAGCTGTGGTGGTATAGTTGATTAGGGTCAGAGGTTGTTGTGAAATTTCGAGCAATTTTTAGAACAGGTGGAGGTTGAGAGGTTCTGGTGATTGAGGGAGGTATTTCAGAGGTGGTATATATTGGTTGAGAGGAGAGAGGGTTAGAGGAAGCCATTACAGGTA
This sequence comes from Lathyrus oleraceus, assembly GCF_024323335.1. NCBI lineage: Eukaryota > Viridiplantae > Streptophyta > Magnoliopsida > Fabales > Fabaceae > Lathyrus > Lathyrus oleraceus. Next base: position 74,619,515 of record NC_066580.1, on the reverse strand, counting down.
CAGAAGTAACAGGAGGAAGAGACTTACCAGAAGAGACATTCAGAGGTGCTGAAGCTTTGGTGCCAGAGGTTTCTCCAAGTCTGGCTTTCTTTGCCTTCCTTGCTTCCTCAGCTATCTTCTTCTCAGAAAGACCTCTTTTGTATCTGACCAGATCTTCTACAGAATCCAGACAGTCTTCAAGGCGGAAATCAGAGATATCAATGCCTTCATCCAGACGATCCTGAAGGTAGATAGCAATGGCATCTCTGGGTTCGTTCTTGAAGAACCTTTCAAGGCCATGAGGCATCTTCCTCTGATCCTTCAGAGCTTCCCAGGTCACATTCATAGTGGGCTTGACTCTGATGTCCTTGATGATTCCCATACTCCTCAGATTTTTGGCATTCAGAGGCTTTCCAACGTCAATTGCCAGATCATCCATACATCTGGTCTTCTCCAGAGCATCTACCAGCCCATGCTCAATGAAGATGTCAGAGAGCAATCTACCCAGAGGAATGTAGGATCTGGGCTTCATATTATTCCTTGTTTCTCTGACTGAATCCCTCAGATATCTGAAGAGGAGAACAGGGAGGTTGATAGGGATACCCTTCTGAATACAGTAGAGGATGCATTTCTGATCAGCATTTATATAATCTGAAGAGTTGGAGGCTGGACGATGATGGATTGTTCCCAGAATAATCTTCAGCCAAACTCGGAGGTTCTGATGAAGCTCCTTGTTCTTAGATGGGTTTCCTTCAACATTTGCTTTGAAGATTGTAGGGTTAATGACTTCTGTGATGCGCTTGGACCTTGGAGGAATGTTGTAAATCCTTTTACCTCCAGCTTTTTCCATATTCAGCAAAGAAGCAATAGACGCTTCTGTGATAATGATCTTCACACCCAGAACAAAAGAAACAATGAACTCATCATCAGCATCTGCACATCTCCAGAATTCTTTCACCAGAAGAGGATAGATTGGACCATACAATCTGTTGAAGTAGGTTTCCCAACCTTGCTTGCGAAGATCTTCAGTTAAATCAACGCCATTTCTTTTCAAATTCTCAAAATCCACCAGCGATTCACACAGTACATCCAAACCTTCAAAGGGAGTTGAAAGATGAATGTGTTGTTCACGTTCCAAAATGTGAGGTTCTTTGTAAACTGGGGTCGTGGTAACATCTACAACCATGGGTGTTTGAGTGTTTGAGGTTTGGGGGTTAGAAGCAGCTTCCATTTGTTGGGAGAAGTTAAAAACTGCTTGTTCTTGAGGATTCATGACGAAGATTGATGAAGAAGATGAAGAACTGAGAAGGTTGCAGAGAAAACTTCGAGAGAGGGTTTAGGGTTTAAGAGTGAGTGAGAGTGATAAGTGTGTGAAATGTGAGAAAAGTGTTTATATACTAAGGGTAAAAACACATGCAAAACGACACACATACCAGCGTTAGCACAAAAACCAAAATAGCACGTTTGGGGGAAAAATGATTACAGCTCATTAATGAATGTCTAATCCCAACAGTAAGCACACTGCTCGAGGAGATTTCAAGCGTTCTGACCTTTGATTTCTTTAGACAGCTGTCTAGAAGTTCTAGGGTTAGACGCATGTTCCCCACGTGTTGATGTTTCTGATCTTCAGGAATACCAAAGGATTTCTGAAGATTTCTAACTCAGATATCTTCTTAACTTGGTAGAAGTATCAGAGTCAGAGGCAGAGGTGTATTTGTTTTTTTTTATCAGAGTCTTATTTTACATGTTCAGAGCCAAACTTTACTCAGGACAATTTTTAATGTTCAGATTTTCTAAGATGAAACGAAATCTATCTTCAGCTAGAGGCTTAGTAAAGATATCTGCCCATTGATGTTCTGTATCAATGAACTTCAGCGTTACTATTCCTTTCTGAACATAGTCTCTAATAAAATGATGTTTTATTTCTATGTGTTTGGCTCTGGAATGTAGAATGGGATTCTTACTTAAACAAATAGCAGCAGTATTATCACAAAGGATAGGAATGTTACTCTCAAATATCTGGAGATCTTCTAGCTGATGCTTCATCCAGAGCATCTGAGTTGTGCATAGTGACGCTGAGATATATTCTGCTTCTGCAGTTGATAGAGTGATAGTTGACTGTCTTTTGCTAGCCCAGGAGATTAGATTGTTTCCCAGAAGCTGGCAATTTCCAGATGTACTTTTTCGTTCTATTCTATCTCCTGCATAATCTGCATCACAATAACCAGAAAGCCTATACTCTGATGTTTTCTCATACATCAGGCCCAGGTTAGGAGTTCCTTTCAGATACTTAAGAATTCTCTTAACAGCTGTTAAATGAGATTCTCTAGGATCTGATTGGAATCTGGCACAAAGACAAACGCTAAAGAGAATATCAGGACGAGTAGCAGTCAGATAGAGAAGAGAGCCTATCATACCTCGATAGAGCTTCTGACAAACCTTATTGCTTACCTCTTCCTTTTCCAGAATGCAAGTTGGGTGCATAGGAGTCTTTGCAGAATTGCATTCAGACATATCAAACTTCTTCAGAACTTCTTTAATGTACTTGCTTTGATGAATGTACGTGACTTCTGGAGTTTGATTGATTTGAATTCCCAGAAAGAACTTTAGTTCTTGCATTAGACTCATTTCAAATTCTGCCTGCATTAACTTAGAAAATTCTTGGCAAACAGAGATATTAGCAGAACCAAAAATAATGTCATCAACATAAATTTGGCATATCATGAGATCATTTTCATGATTTTTACAGAAGAGTGTAGAATCAACTTTCCCTCTGATAAAATTTTGTTCCAGAAGAAAATTGCTCAGACGTTCATACCAAGCTCTGGGAGCTTGTTTAAGTCCATATAAGGATTTCTTAAGTTTGAAAACATGTTCTGGAAAATTTGAGTTTTCAAAACCAGGAGGTTGATTGACATACACTTCTTCTGAAATATAACCATTTAGAAATGCACTCTTGACATCCATTTGGTATAATTTTATAGAATGATTAATAGCAAAAGATACAAGGAGACGAATAGATTCTAACCTCGCGACTGGAGCAAAGGTTTCATTATAATCAATACCTTCTTGTTGACTATAACCTTGAGCTACCAGTCGTGCTTTGTTTCTGACAACTTCTCCTTTCTCGTTCAGTTTGTTTCTGAAAACCCATCTGGTTCCAATGACATGAATGCCTCTGGGTTTAGGAACGAGATCCCAGACATCATTCTTGGAGAATTGATCTAACTCTTCTTGCATAGCTGCCACCCAATCGTTATCTTGAAGAGCTTCATCACAGGACGTAGGCTCAATCAGAGACACTAGTCCCAGAGGAATATCTTCAGAAGTTCTGAAGGTAGATCTGGTTCTAACAGGTTCATCTTTGTTTCCCAAAATCAAATCTTCAGATACGTTGCTACGACTCTTGACTTTCCTTGGAATTTCTGGAGATTTAATTTCTTCAGAGTCTGGAGTGACAGTTGCTTCTGGAGTTTTCTTAGATTCTACCAGAGTGATCTCTAAATCTGCAAACTTTTCAACTAGCTTTGACTTTTCAGGGTCAAGCTTATCATCAAATCTAACATGAATTGATTCCTCCACAATTTTGGTTTCTGTGTTGTATACTCTGTAGCCTTTAGAGCGTTCTGAGTATCCTAACATAATACCTTTCTGTGCTTTGGAATCAAACTTGTTCAGATGTTCTTTAGTATTTAATATAAAGCAAATGCATCCAAAAGGATGAAAATATGAAATGTTGGGTTTTCTTCCCTTACACAGTTCATAGGGAGTCTTATCCAGAATAGGTCTAATAGAGATTCTATTCTGAATGTAACACGCTGTATTTACAGCTTCTGCCCAAAAGTGCTTTGCTACATTTGTTTCATTGATCATGGTTCTGGCCATTTCTTGGAGTGTCCTATTCTTCCTCTCTACAACTCCATTTTGTTGTGGAGTTCTAGGGCAGGAGAAATCATGGGATATTCCATTAGAATCAAATAATTCTTCAAAATCTTTATTTTCAAATTCTCCACCATGATCACTTCTGACTCTAACAATTTTAGAGTCAAATTCTTTTTGCACTTTAGAACAGAAACTGGTGAATACAGAGTGAGACTCACTCTTGTGCCTTAGGAATTTTACCCATGTCCAGCGGCTGTAATCATCAACGATTACAAGTCCATACTTCTTTCCATTGACTGATGCTGTTTTCACAGGACCAAATAAGTCAATGTGAAGAAGCTCCAGAGGCTTGGAGGTAGAAACAACATTTTTCTTTTTAAAAGATGTTTTTGAAAACTTTCCTTTCTGACAAGCTTCACACAGAGCATCTGAAGAAAACTTCAGTTTAGGTAAGCCTCTGACTAACTCAAGTTTAGTTAGCTGAGAAAGTTTCCTCATGCTAATGTGGCCTAAGCGTCTATGCCATACCCATTGCTCTTCGTGAACTGACATTAAACATTTAACATTTTGATCTTTTAAATCAGAAAGATTTATTTTATAAATGTTGTTTTTCCTCTTGCCTGTGAAAAGGACAGAGCCATCGTTCTGACTAATGGCTTTACACGTTTTTTGATTAAAGATTACATCATAACCGTTATCACTTAATTGACTTATGGATAACAAGTTATGCATTAATCCTTCTACATAAAGAACATCAGATATAGAGGGAAGAGTACCATTACCAATAGTTCCGGAGCCTCTGATCCTTCCTTTCTGATCTCCTCCGAAGCCTACAAAGCCAGCGTCTTTAAGTTCCAGGCTTTGGAACATAGACTTTCTTCCCGTCATATGTCGCGAGCATCCAGAGTCCAGGTACCATGACTGGTGTCTGAACTTTGCTGCATAGGATATCTGCAACATAGATAATCTTATCTTTCGGTACCCAGAATCTCTTGGGTCCTTTCAGATTAGTTTTCCCAGAGTTTCTTACAACTTTGGGTCTTCTAGCATTTTTAAATTTGTGTTCTTGTGTGTGTGTGTAGTGGTATGAGAAAGGCGATTTAATTTGGTTACTGGTAGAAGTTTTATCAGAATCAGAATCATACCCAATTCCCCTTTTATTATTCTGACCTACTCCATAAATCATGGATGCCATAATACTCCTATTTATCCCATTCTTCAGAAATTGTTGAAAGGCTTCTTCATACTTATAAATAATTTCATTTGAAGTTTGTGGTGCTTGAGACAACACTTCTTCTAATTCTAAGCTTTTTGTTTTAGCTCCATCTCTTTCTAACGTTAAAGATTTGATTGTATCTTCATGTGCTAGAATTGTTGTCTCAAGTTCACTACATTCTTCAGATTTTGCTTTAAGAAGACCTTTAATGCTTTTAACTTTTTGTTTTAATTTCTGAAGAGAGGTAAGAGTTTCTGATAAACATGATTCTAAGTCAGATCTAGAAAGTTCAGAAAATACCTCTTCAGATTCTTCATCTGAGCTGCTGGATGTGGTAGCCATAAATGCTACGTTGGCTTGTTCATCAGAGTCAGATTCTGATGATCCTGATTCACTATCGTCCCAGGTGGCCATTAATCCTTTCTTTGTTCTGAAGGCATTTTTCTTGAAGCTTTCTTTCTTAGAGTTATCTTTCTTCAGCTTGGGGCATTCATTTCTATAATGACCTGTTTCTTTACATTCAAAACAGGTAATATCTTTATTAGGTTTACCTTTTGAAGTTGACTCTGATCTATCCCCTCTGGGTCTTGATCTTCTGAAGTTGTTGTTGTTCCTTCTTTTCCAGAGTTGCTTAACTCTTCTGGTTAGTAGAGACAGCTCTTCTTCATCATCAGAGTCTTCAGGTTCAGAGTCATCAGTGTCTGCAGTTTCTGCTTGAAGAGCCTTGGTTCTGTCTGACTTCCGTCTTTCAGGTCTGGACTTCAGCGCCACTGACTTGTTCCTTTTCTGAGGCTCATCCTCCTCTAGTTCTATCTCATGACTTCTGAGAGAGCTAACAAGTTCTTCAAGGCTGATGTTGTTCAGATCCTTTGATAGCTTCAGAGCAGTAACCATTGGTCTCCATTTCTTTGGCAGACTTCTGACAATCTTCTTAACATGATCTGCAGTCGTATATCCCTTGTCTAGCACTTTAAGACCTGCAATAAGAGTTTGGAATCTGGAAAACATAGCTTCTATAGCTTCGTCATCTTCCATCTTGAAGGCTTCATATTTCTGGATCAACGCCAGAGCCTTCGTCTCCTTGACTTGGGAGTTTCCTTCATGGGTCATCTTCAGAGAGTCAAGTATATCTTTAGCCGTCTCTCTGTTGGTGATCTTTTCGTATTCGTTGTATGATATAGCATTTAGAAGTATTGTTCTGGCCTTGTGATGATTTTTGAACTCACGTTTCTGATCTTCTGACATTTTGCTTCTGGGAACTTCAGCTCCATTTAAGGTTGGAGGTTTGTATCCATCTGTGACAATGTCCCAGAGGTCAGCATCATAACCCAGAAAGAAACTTTCGATTCTATCTTTCCAGTAATCAAACTTTTCTCCATCAAAAACAGGAGGCTTGGCATTGTAAGAATCTTTCTCATTTGAGTGGGCCATTTGTTTTTATCGCACTGGATCTCTCTACACGGTTAAGTGTTTGATTTGAAAATCAATAACAGAGCCGGAGCTCTGATACCAATTGAAGGTGAGAAAAACAAGAAAGGGGGGGTTTGAATTGTTTGAAAAATAAGCGCTTTTGCAAAATGAAATCACACAAAGATTTTATACTGGTTCGCTTATAACACAAAGCTACTCCAGTCCACCCGGCCAAGGTGATTTCGCCTTCAACAAGGACTTAATCCACTAATCTTGAAAGATTACAAACAACCCCTAAGAGAGAAGAAAATCTCTTAGTCCTCTCAAGTCTACAGACTACAAAGAGTCACTTGAGGAAATCAAATAAAAATTAGATACAAGATGTGTAATCTAGAGTGCTTCTAAGAAAGCAAATATTACAAACTTAAGAACAAATTTTTCACTTGATAAGCAAAAGCTTAGTGAAAATCTTTGAAGAACAAAGATGTTTTTCTTGAGCGTGATATGATTTCAGTATAGTTTTGGCTAGTGATTTCTTCGTATATACTGAATGAGATTTCTTCTCTATTTATAGGAGTTGAAGTAGAGTTGAAGTAGCGTTGAATCTGTTGGATATTGAGATGTAATTACGCCATTCCATTAATAGCTTCTGCAGTAGACTTTTTCACTTAGAAGTGACTACTTACCACAATTAGTATCTTCTCTCTTGGAAGTGGAGATTAACGTCTCTTTCTAATTGAGGAAATCCATTTGCAGAACTTTAACTTGGCTTAAACGTTACTTCATCATGATTAACAATTCTGATTAGAGTCTTTGTGTATCTGGAGAAACTGGCTTCTGATGTTATTTCTTGAATGTTCAGATGGCGCTGATAACTTCAGAATTTACAGAAGGCATTTGTTCAGAGTCAGAGCTTCTAGACTTTACTTCATGTTCAGATGCTTCTGATACTTGCAGTTTTGTCCAGAGTCAGAGCTTCTTGAATGAGATTCCTCTTTAGATGCTTCTGATACTTGAGATTTTGCATCTGATCTTGTTTTGCATCTGATGACATCATCAGATTTGTTTCTTCTTTCTTTAGAACCCTGCACACTTAGAAACTTTTCGTTAGGGTACCACTTTTGGTTTCATCCTTTGTTATCATCAAAATCATGGAATCTATTGTAGAACTATTTTTGTTCTTACAGGTTACACCCCATATGTCCTCAGACTCTCCATGCTTTCTGCCTTCTGAACAAGACGTTTCTGACTAATCCCTACCGGGTATTATCCATGATGCTTTAACCAAAGCACAAACGATCATGCTAGACGCAGTTGTTCGTTTCAATCCCTATTTTGCCTGGACCGCCCTTTCGGGTTTTCAGTCCACCGGGATACCCCTTTTTGCCCAAGTCGCCTTCTCAGGTTTTCGACTTGCCGGGTGTACATTTTTTCATTTTATCCCTAATTTTTGCCCGAACCTTTCTTTCTGTTTTTGGTTCGCCGGGATGCCCATTTTTGCCTGGACTATTTTATTCTTTTCGTCCAGCGGGTCTCTTTTCACGAAGTATTTTTTAACTGCGTCCGCATTCACAGGGGATGGAAAATCCTCACCATCCATGGTCATTAACAACAAGGCTCCGCCAGAGAAGACCTTCTTGACCACGAACGGACCTTCATAATCCGGTGTCCATTTGCCCCTACGATCGTTTTGAGGAGGAAGGATCCTTTTCAGCACCATGTCACCCACGTGATATACCCGAGGTCGCACCTTCTTATCAAAAGCACACTTCACCCTTTGCTGGTATAACTGCCCATGACAGATGGCTGCTAGCCTCTTTTCCTCTATCAGGCTCAGCTCTTCGTACCGGGTCCTTACCCATTCAGCCTCTTGCAACTTGACATCCATCAGGACTCTCAAAGAGGGAATCTGAACCTCAACAGGTAATACAGCCTCCATTCCATATACTAATGAGAAAGGAGTTGCCCCGGTAGGCACACCGAGGTTCGATACCCATGTAATGCAAACGGCAACATTTCATGCCAGTCTTTGTAGGTTACCACCATTTTCTGCACAATCACACCGTCGGTGCCTTCAAACGTTATCCGGGCAACAAAAGCTTATTCACCTTAACCTCCCCATCAGACATCAGAATCCGTTCGGATTCAGGGTCAAGCCCCTCCTCCGGGATCGGTTACTCTCAATCTTTCGATTGGAGCACCTCGAGATGTCCTCATCAGGGAACTCAAACTTCATCGGTTGATAATCCTCAATGGGTTGCGGAGCGATGTAATCAGACAATACACCCCTTGATTGCTTTCTGAGCGGTATATCGAATATCGTGTTCAATCAATAATCATTGGCCCTTTCGCAACCCGTCCGGTCATTGCTGGCTCTTTCAAAAATCTACCTGATCAGCTCCATCTCGAAATCCACAAAGTGATATGAACCAGCATATACTGTCTCAGTCGGCGAGCAGCCTATGCCAAAGTACATCAAGTTTTCCCGAGCAGTGAATGTATTGTTTCACAGTCGGTAAACTTTTTGCTAAGGTAAATTGCATGCTCTTTTCGACAAGACTCGTCATGCTGACCCAATACACCTCGTAGACCCCTCGAAGGTCGTTAAGTACAGATTAACAGTCTCTCTCCATAGGGAGGCATCGGAATCAGAGGTTCCTACGACTTTTCTTTTATCTTTCAATGCCCCTTGGCAATTATTATTTCGCCTGACCATTTGATCTTCTTTTTTTTCAACACCTTGAGTATAGGTTCGCACGTGGCTGTTAGATGAGATGTGAACCATGACAGGTAGTTCAATCTATCTAGGAAACCACGAACCTCTCATTCCATTCTCGGTTCAGGCATATTATTTTATTTTTATTTTTTTTTTAAAGCAGGATGAACCTCGATTCCTCCCTTACCATGAACCCCAGCAGCTTACCGGACCGCACTCTGATAGTGCACTCACTTGAATTCAACCTCAGTTTGAATTGTCTCAACCGGTCAAACGACTTGCCCCGGTCTACCAGATGCCCCTCTTCTGTTTGGGACTTTGCTATCATGTCATCAACATAGCATTCGATTTCATGATGAATCATCTCATGAAACAAAGTCACCATGGCTCTCTGATAAGTAGCACTGGCGTTCTGCTTCTCTAGAGGACAGTCTCCTTTCCATGGTAGCTTGTACACAACGATGTCGGTATCCGTCCCTGGCGTACCCTGACATGACCAGGCAAAGGTATTCACATGTTCCTTTAACAAGGCTACCATTCTGCTCTCGATTCGCCTCTGAAGCGGCCCTAATTTCACTTCTTCCTGACCTCGGCGGTGCTTGGAATAACAACCTCAACCCGCTTCACGTGCGGCTGAATCACCTTCTCCTCTTGTTTTGACAACCTGGCTAATTCCAGCAGATCACAATCTTCTTTGCCTTCTTCTTCAGCAAGATAGATCGGTTTGTCGAAGTCATATGAGGTGTAACCAAATTGTTATCAACGAGATCCGGAGAATTATTTTTCGACTTTGGGACGAGACAAATCAAAAAAGAAAAATGAAAATAAACATTGCCATTTTTATTTGTTTTTAAACTGCAAAAATAAACGAAAAACAGGGAACACCGCTTTTTAACTGAAAAACATCCATTTATTAATGATGCAGAAATGTTGCAAATTTAAACATGAGGTGGCCCTTACAATGAACCATTACGTGTCGGGCAACACACAAGGCTTTCATGCAGATAAAATCAAAACAAGAAATATTACTCTTCCAGATGAGTGACAGTGATGATCTTTTTAAGCCTTCCAGTTCCCTGCCACGCACGATTTTATCCATGACTCAAGTTCACAGTCGCTGTCAGTCTCTTCCCCCACCGCATAGGCGTGATCTGAATCTTCAGCAATTGCATTCACCATCGCCTGACCATGCGCCGGCATGGGATTAGCATTAACATTTGACGACAGTGAAAAATGGAGGGCCTTGGACTCCACCAGGTCTTGGACAGTATGCTTAAAGGCTCTACAACCCTCAATGTTATGCCCCGGTGTTCCAGAATGAAATTCACACTGGGCGTTCTCATCATAGTTAGGAGGCTTCTGATCTGATCTCATCGGAACCATCGCCCTCGGCTGAACCAACCCAAAATCCATCAACTCTTTAAACAGAACAGCATATGTCACGGGCGGCTTGTCGAAATGGCGATCAACCCCTTTTCCTTTCACCTGGTACCCGGCTCTCTGTTGAGGTGGCTGACGTTGCTGTCGTACTGACTGATTACCAGCAGGGATGGTTACAGCAGCAGTGTGCTGGTAGTAACGACCCCTACCGTGTCCTTTCTGGGCATGCACAGCACTTGATTCACCCTCATCCTTGTGCTGGTCATTACCAAAGGATTTCTTCGATCCAGATGACGAAGCGTTTCCTTGCATGTTCCCCATCTTCAGCCAGCTTTCAATTCTCCCCACCTTTTCGGCAATTACTTTCTGCCCCAAGGCGAACTCTTGCATGACATGAATCAGCTCTCCCATTTTCTCTTTCAGCTCGAGAACGTCGGCGTTGGACGGATTCATTATTCCTGTGAGTATTGCGTCTGGTGAAGTATCTGTGAGGACGGGTTGAGTGCAAGGGTACAACTCTGCGAGCACGAGCAATGATTCCTGCAAAACAGCAAACAGGTTAATATGCATGAATGCAACGTCTATCCATATGAGGAAGGTTCTGTCTTTCGATTCTGGTTTCATCGAGACAGATAATATTTTGACATCCATATTCTGAAATTCAAGATGTCTCTCAACCAGATTCTCAATCAATAATGCTCCCCACATGGCTAGACGTAGGTTTGGTGCAGATGAATGCAAAATGAGAATGATGTATGAATGAATGTAATGGGCTGTGCCATCCTCCAAGTCATCTGGTCATCTATTGCTCTGAAACCTGGTCTCTGAACTGATCATAACCATCTGAGGAAACAAATAACCACCAATCCGACTCAAGGGTTCCGAAATAAACGGAAGAAAGATACATCATCATCATCATCATCATCAGAAGTCCCCTGAACAGACACCCATAACCTCTGAATCGGCCCGGGGAATCCTGAAATAAACGGATCCCCACTGATAAATAACTCGGCCCGGGGAATCCTGAAATAAACGGATCCCCACTGATGAATACCACGGACAGCACTCCGGCGTCTCAGAAATAAATGGCCATAAATCCGACTTATAAATAGGACTCTGATCAACTGAACCATTAGTCACCATCTGAGTCACCATCTGAACATGCATCTGAAAGAATCACCCTCCCCTCACAGGTAAATTCTAATCAGGTCATCCTAAGGCGGATAATAGTCTCGACAATCGGGCAGAGATACTCAATGGGTTTGCCCTTTCGGGTGTGCCATTGTAGCTCTCCTGAGATCGTCTAAACCAAAGATCCGAGAAATGATCGGTCACCAGAGTCAACAGCTCAAGTGAAGTAACTCAACCAAAGTGGAATGTTCCACAATGGAAAGCACTATCAGATGAACCTCGTCCGGCTTGTGGCATGTCACGTTGCAACAATATGCTGATTTAGCAATTGAGGAACGTGAGACCACACTAATCCTAGGTGTATACTCGGGCCTGGGTTTTAGCCCCACTCAGAACACCCACCCCAAAACAGAGGAACCACCTGCACAGAGGATAGCAACATGATAGTATGATGCATGCAAATATTAATGCAAATATATACACTGGTTAGAATAATAAGTGCAATAAATCAAACAAAACAAGCAACCTAAACTATCCTAGAACGCTAGGAAGGACTCGCTTAGGGAAGATGGACCAGCACAGGTCTACATCTATGCCACTCCCCAGCAGAGTCGCCAGCTGACGCATCCTGCGAAAAATCAACCGGCGGGACTCAAATAAAAACACAACACAGAGCCGCCACTGCGCGTTATTTATCCCAAGATAGGGAAAGGAAACGCTCAGAGAAACCTGGAAAGGAAATGGTCTTGCGACCAAAGAGAAAGGGTAAGGGAGTCGGTTACGCAAGGGGAAGGTATTAGCACCCCTCACGTCCGTCGTACTCGACGGGATCCACGTTCTAAAATAAAGAATAGGTTGCTAAACATCACACACACACACAGGGAACGCAGGTGGGATTAAGAGAAGGGAGCTCGATAGGACATCGCATCCTATGCCTACATATCTCGTCTGGAACGAGAATCAGAGCCACTGTAGTTCGGCTTACGCACGCCAAACAACACAAAACGCACAAACAGATGGCAAACATGGAGCCCGACAACCACTAGATGGAATTACGTCAGCATCCGAACCAAAACACGCACAAAACGGCAAACGTGGAGCCCGACTGCCAATCACTGGACTTACGTCGGCATCCGAACCAAAACACATGCCAGAAGATAACAAGCACACGCAAAAAGAAAAAAAGGTTGCCCGGAGTGGTCTCGCACGACCACCTGCCTACATACCTCGTCTGGAACAAGGATCAGGGCGATGTAGTTCCCCCTCAAGGGACTGAATTACTAGCCAGAAACCAGGGGAAGACACACTACCAGGGAGCTGGACTCGAGCCTAGTGTTGTCATGCATCGTTACCCTAAGTTCAGTTTTCTATCCTACTTGCATAAGCAAACTACTCCTATCCAGGAAAGAAGCAAGCATACAAGCATACAAAATAATTCAAGCATACATCAAATGAGAACAAGCATCTCAAACAGATATCCACATAGCACGCACTATAACCAAACAAGTGGGCTCACACAATAGGTTTGACTGCCTCAGCAAGTCATCTGTACGGGCTGTGTTTGCTCTTAACCTTGCCATTACGAGGCTAAGGTGAAGCAGATGAAAGGTGAAGTGAGGATCAGACCTCACAGCTCTTATCCCTGACCAGGGAGAGCTTCTGACAAATGAGCATGGGTCCAGAATGGGGGAACCCTTCTATACTCAGAGACTCTGACACAATGTGCACTGCACAAGATCTTGGGCTTGTGATCTCAATGCTACAACCATGTAATGGGAGCAAGGAGAAGACTCAACTGAATAGTGGGGGATAGATTGCATATCCCTACCTTCCACCAATTGCCTTGATTAAGGACTTTACCTGCTTAGGCACAATTTTAAACAATCACAACC